>NC_059392.1:5897500-5927500 GCF_019703515.2 Myxocyprinus asiaticus | reverse complement strand
TCAGTGAGTGAAACTGTCAAATAACAGGACAGTTACTGAGATTAAGTGAGTAGTATTTGGCTGATCATGTGATTTTAACATGGCAGCCCCCATGTGCGGACCCTCTCCATGTAGAATAAAACAGCTTTTATAAGGTTACTGATATGACTGGAGTCTTCATTTTAATGTGAGTGCTCATGATTTCCTACATATATTGCAAAATGTCTTTTAGGAGTTAAACTTTTTTAATGAGTGTACTTTAAATCTCTTAAACTTGTCCACCACAATATTAATCAGCCAGTAGACTGTGGCTATCCACTTTGCTACAGTAGTCGTGAAGCCGTGTTCATGATTCGCATCAGGGCGTCAACACCCGCGTCAGGCAGCTCTTTGAACTCCACGTGAAAAGCGCTTGCAGACAAAGATGTCTCATTCTGCATTTTGTTGATAGTTAAGACTTGATGTGCTTTTGTGGTAATTAAAATTTCCATCAGGGCTTGTTTTGTACATCAAATAGTGTTGAGGTCCTTCTCCATCATTTTATCACTGACAGTGAAGCACTGTTGTTTGTGTTGTGAAGTGTGCGTTAGTGTAATGACTCCGGGCGGACAAATCTCAAAGGATCCGCTCTTCCAACAAGTGTTTATGCTGGATTATGCCTTATTAATGGAAAATGCGTTAATCGCGATTAAGAAAACGCATTAAACTTTTTTTTCAATTAATCTCATGCATTAACGCCTTAATTCTGACAGCCCTAATATATATGTGTGTGTATACGTCTGTACACTGCCGATATTTATATTTGCGTTGTATATATGAAATTTTTGGTTACATATAAAAAATATTGTACTGTACGTCCAAATGTATTTTTAGATATAGCTTGAGTGTGATAAATTAGAGTACACTTAAAAAATGTTAAGTACTACTGTACAGGGGTGAGATTTATATTAGCGTAATATATTTTTTGTTTCTATTTGTGTATTTTATTTTACGTTTTACATTAAAGATGCACTCAGCGGTTCCTGAGCAACACTGTTGATATTCAACTCAACTGCCAAAACAAATACACCCCTCCCTTCAGTGCTCCTTTGGAAGCTCCGCCCCCCAAATTCACGCACGCAAATTTATTCCTTTTACCTCTCGGAGGTCTCTGCACCGCTGGAAAGCCTTGCCGATGTTGATGGCACTCATAGCCCTCGTTTTATCTAGTGCCCAACCGATATATCTTTTACCGATATTAGTCTTTCACCAATATATCGTATCGGCGTATATTTTACCGATATGCGCCGATATGAAAACAATTTTTCAGAACATATAATGCAGAAAACAATGCTTTAGAATTGGTGTCATAGCGTAGTTAGTCCAGCAGAGCACGTTCCGACTGCATTGTTTACAGTGCTGACTCTGAGCTGACTGTGCTTCTGCAGACAGGGCGGAGTTAAACGGTGTGGATTTGAGCGATCTCTTCTCCTTAAATTGCTAACTAGTTTGTGAAATACGTACTGGAAAGTTAATAAAATTACCCCATCATTTTATATAACTAATATAACTTAACCCTGTCCCTGACAACCATGTCACTCATGTTTATCACATCTGTTTGCTGTTAGCCAGCTATAGTTTGTCAGTGCAGCAAGTAATGCAGCAGATTGAAAGGAAAACATCAGAGCATCTTTTTGCAGCTCAGCAGACAACAGTGCAGTGGTGGATTGTGTGTGGTGAGTGTTGATTTAACGCTTCGCTGTTACCTAGTTGGTGAGACACAATGCTGGAAAGTAAATAAAGTCCATCTTTGACTCTCCGTGACAACGAGCTTATAGCTAACTAGCTAATCACGTAGCTACTTTCATTGCTTGTCAGCTGAGTGGAAGCTAATGTGTAAACATGTATTCACCAAAATGTTTTGTTCAGGATTCACAGTTTGGTACCCCTTCAACTGAACAATTCCAGTCATTGCATTTATAAAATGTAATATTTAAAAGTCTGGTTTTCCAGACATTAAAATAGGATACGTAATAAAAGTAGATTTAATAAATAGTATATTTGCCCTGTGTAAATAATAATATATAGGAACTGTGTATAAAATAAATGAGGGGTGATAAATACTAATACAACAGGCTGGAAAAATAGACATTTATTCATTTTAATATCCTATTTATATATTTTGAATGTGTTGAAACTTGACACCGGGTGACGCACCCCAAAAATGGCAACATTAGATCGGTTTCATGCTGAAGAGCCGCTTAAAAGTAAATTTTTTTTTCTCTTTCTCATAAATGTAAACGAGTGTAAATGCCAACACCATCATATATGTCGAAATGATTGATGCATGTCAGCCAAAACATGAGCTCATTGATGTCATTAAATGAGTCTGCTTTTTTATTCCATCAGTTACTCCTGGTCGGAGGCTGCGGAGTTTAATGATGCAACGGTCAAATATTAAGTAGAGCGTAAATTGTGACTTAGTGCCCATTTATGCCACAACTAGGCTAAGTTGTAACATACGTATAGCTGGTGCAACCGGCCCCTGATGTTTATTTAGCTATTTATTTTATTTGAATTTATTATTTATTTAAATGGTCAGCATTTGACTGATACTAAACATACAGTACTGATGTTTATTTAGCTATTTATTTTATTTTTATTTTTATTTTTATTTATTCTTTATTTTAATGTTCAGCCATTGACTGATACTAAACAGTACTGATGTTAATTAAGCTATTTATTTTATTTTTATTTATTCTTTATTTTAATGGTCAGCATTTGACTGATACCAAACATACAGTACTGATTTTTATTTTATTTTATTTATTTTATTCTTTATTTTAATGGTCAGCAATTGACTTGTACTAACAGTACTGATGTTTATTTAGCTATTTATTGTATTTTTATTTATTCTTTATTTTCTCAGTGTTCATTTCTAGAATTTGTTGACAATGTATAATAATAATGTCAAATGTTCTTTGATAAAAAATATTTAAGAAAGCAGCCTTCTGAGTACCTTTGCATAGTTATATCGGTGAAAAGTCCACATAGAAAAGGTCTGTTTTCATTCCAGCTCAAAAATTAGCTATATCGGTCACCATATCGGTAATCGGTGAATTTTCCCTCTCTAAAATCGGTATCGGTCTCAAAAATCCCATATCGGTCGGGCTCTAGTTTTTATCATAATCCTTCTTTTTTTAGTTTATATTCGTCTGACTTTTTTCTCTTAGTCTGTTTCTCAGCCATTTGTCCTCGTTGAAGTTTAGAAAGTTTTGCCGTCGAAGTTTCTAATGAATTTCCCTCTCGCTCTGCTCCCAGCCCCATCCTGTGCACGTGCAAGAACCAACCCCTGTTGCTGATTGGCTGGAGTAGTGTTGTGTGGATCAGTCTGATCCACTTTGTTTTTGTCCTATTTTCAGAGCCAGGACTGTGTACAAACACTAGATTTTTTTCAGCCCACCCACAGAACGGACAGCAAGCAGTCTGTGAGGAGATATTTGCAGAATTACTGAGTGCACTTTTAAGGTCACATACTGTAGATGAAATATTATGGATTGAAATTTGTTTTTTGAATGTAGTGTATTAGTAAATAATGTACAGTTTATTAAATGGGTATTTAAAGTACAGTGCTTTATTCATTTGAATAATGTTTAAAAGTTTTCCAAGTGTAGTTGAAGATTAAGATTAATTAGTAGGTCAGTAGCTGTTGAATATACATGTAACTGGTTAATCCAAATTAGAGCCAATGTTTATATGAACTGTGCCATAACCTGGTATAACCTTTGCGCTGTATGGCAAGCAGGTTTGTGTGCATGTGTGTTAGTAAAAGGCACCCAGAGTTTTTGTTTTCACAGGTAACCATGCTGTGTTGCCAAGAGTGGTTGCCATAGAGACCTTCCTAGCTTTGGTTGCATCACTCAAGGGAGTTTGAAGCACTGGATGTTATGCCACTGTTGTTAGAAGCGTGTTATTCTGTGCATACAAGTGGGTATTTAGGCGTATTTTTTTAACTCATGCATAATGCCCCTGTTTGTGTGTTTGTTTGTATTTTGTGAGTGTATGCGCGTGTACCATCTTGACAGTTGAGTAAATGTGACGAACCACACAAGGGGAAGCCCCTGGCACTCTCTGTGGTCTGCACCTATTCTTTTAGAGTAGTGTGCAGTGCGGTGGTACCCACACGTGGCTTCTGCCCCCCCCACGATGGCACATCCACTTCATGCCACTTCCGCTAACAATGTCTGCACCGACGCAGACACACAAAACCAATGTCCAATTTGGTCTCATCAGCGCAACCCAAAGGTTTCAAAGTTGTGCACACACACATCAAATGCTAACCCTTAACACCAACCCACACGCCGAGGCCTTGTTTCGAAGAATTCTCCTCTTCTGTGCAGCAAAATTCCGACGTCTTAGATGAGTTTCCCATCTGACGCAGGAAGTGACCTCTCAAACTGACATTTAGCAACGTCAGTATCGCTCGTAACTCAGGCAACCAACCCTCACAGGTTACTTGGCAACCAAAGTCGCACATAACAATGGGAAAATCCTGCTCGCAATGGGACGGTAAGATCTGATTATGATGTCATCATTATTGGTAATGTCTTTGTTGTGTGATTATGTAGGAGTGCGCACATTTTTTCCTCCTAAAAAAAAGTTTAACCCCTAAATGTATTGAGAATTATTTCAACACATATGATATCATTCATATCATTAGCCAAGTCATTGTTGACGTTTACCCCCTTAAACGTGGTAAAGTCGCTGCTTTTCTTTTAAAAAACAAAAATTGAGGTTACAGTGAGGCACTTACAATGGAAGTGAATGGGGCCAATTTTTGGAGTGTTTAAAGGCAGAAATGTGAAGCTTATAATTTTAAAAAAGCACTTACATTAATTCTTCTGTTAAAACTAGTGTGTTATTTGAGCTGTAAAGTTGTTTAACCCTTTAAGCCCTGAGTTTTTTTTTTTTTTTTTTTAAGAGAGATTTCCTGTTTCAGTGGCATACCCAAAATTAAAGGCTTATAACAAAACAAAAACAAAAAGAAAAAAGGAGGGTCAAGTGTTTGGTGTCATTATAAAGAAAACTTTTCATATTTTCTACTGATATAGATGAGGAGAAATTCTGAGACTCTCAACAAAAATCACAAAAAAAAAAAAAAAAAACGAGCAAAAAATGTACTTTCTTATTTTTCTGATTTAAAATTAGAATTTTTTACAGAAATACTCAGATCAGCCCATCTGGCACCAACAATTATGCCATGGTCAAAATCACTGAGATCAAATTTTTTCCCCATTCTGATGGTTGAAGTGAACATTAACTGAAGCTCCTGACCCATATCTACACGATTTTATGCACTGCACTGCTGCCAGACGCTTGGCTGATTAGATAATCACATTGATGATTGTTGGTGCCAGATGGGCTGGTTTGAGTATTTCTGTAACTGCTGATCTCCTAGGATTTTCACACACAACAGTCTCTAGAATTTACTCCGAATGCTGCCAGAAACAAAAAACATCCAGTGAGCGGCAGTTCTGTGGATGGAAATGCCTTGTTGATGAGAGAGGTCAACAGAGAATGGCCAGACTGGTTCGAACTGACAAAGTCTACGGTAACTCGGATAACTGCTCTGTACAATTGTGGTGAGAAGAATATCATTTCATAATGCTGTTCTGAGATGTGGATTGGTGCTGTTTTGATGGCACGAGGGGGACCTACACGATATTTGGCAGGTGGTTTTAATGTTGTGGCTGATTGGTGTATATCTCAGAGTGTAAATAAGGTACAGCCGAAAAAAAACTGCTTTTGATTTGTTCCTAATCATTTCACTAGTATGTGAGTATCAATTTTGTGTCGATACGACAAAGCAATAAAAATTTTTAACATTACAAAAATAATTTATTCAAGTGTCCAAAAATGTCTCCAAACTAATAAAACATAATTTTACATAAGAACTCATTACACAACTAAGACTAAAGCTTTGCTCTATCTCCAAAGCATGCAGGCATGAGTAACGAGATCTCATTCAGTTCCATTCTGTGTCATTTGAGCCATCATTGTGTCTTTGTCATGTACTTGGCACCATCTAGTGGTGGGCACATGTAATTACAGTGATTCATGTAATTACATGTAATTCTTCTCTGCCCATATTTGGATGACTTCCACCTCTGGTTGCAGCGATCTGAATCCTAATACGATTGGTTTAGCGTTCCATGATGCTGGACAATGTATTTCATCATTTCCGATGAAGCCATCTGATCTAGGAAAGCTGACGTTTTTTTAGCCAGATTGCACATGATGTGATGTGTGCACTTTGTGTGGATTATCTAATGATCTATGCATCTGATTATATTGTGTGTGGGCTTTTTTTTTTTTTTTTATATAAAGAAAATCACCTCCTCTATGTACTGGTATGTGATAGAAAATGTTTTGTTTATTTTTTGTGAAGTTATAAGCAAAAACGTGGCAAATACGCAACACCTGTTTAAATGTCAAAGACATATACTTGGCTGTCACTCGGGTATATTTTTTTTTTGTGAGTAAAACAGATAGGCTGGTTGCATTCTACTCTTGAGTGCTTCCCAACAAAATATGATAATTGGCTATTTGATTAGTTTGTTGTTTTTACTGATTATGTGCAGTGCAACATTTTTAATAAATTGTCAATACAGAACATTTCTGATTTGTCTGCAGTTTCAAAGCACTTGTTCAGTTTTGGTCATATTGCCTACATGCATTGCTAAGTACAGCTTGTAAGCTTTTAAATTATAACTATTTTGTGTTGGTCAAGACTGTAGTTATTAATATTTGAATATTTTCTTTTCTCGCAGCATCTGAGCTTAAAGGGTTAAGTCCTGGTTTTACAGTCATTTTAAGGTTTTTATGGCATTAAATCATCATGGCAAAGAAGTAAAATTGTCTATAACTTTACACCAAAAAGGTTTGTAAGTGATTTAATTATAAAATCATATTAATACACTGTAGAGCTGAGGAGGGTGGGGCCGGGCTGGAATGACGCACGCCCGGTCCCCAATCAGCCTGATGGGCGCGCGAGGGATAAATGCGGCCGGGGACGACGGTTTGAGAGAGAGAGAGAATTACAGGCAGTTGCCCTGTGTGTGATTTATGTTTGTGTGTTCTTGGTTAAGTTGTTCATTAAATTATTATTTAAGTTGTCAAGCCGGTTCTCGCCGCCTCCTTTCCACTGAACCCCCTTACATACACATATTGTATCTGTATATTGTAAATTGAACCCAAAATATTCCTTTTATTTAGAATTCAACTGATATGTGGTCACAAGTGTGTGTTTATCGACATTTTAGAACAGCTTTGAATATGGCTCATCCAGTCAGATACTTACATTTATTAATATATTAATTGGATTAAACTATTTTTCCACCAAGTACTATTAGTTTATTTATCATAACTGTTGGCCAGTTATGGTCTCCAAGCAATGTAGCAACTTGCCGCATTAATCTAAAAAAAAATGTTAAAGCATTCTCGAACAATTAGAGATTAGATTAGAAACTGTCAGTTTTCTAAACATAATTTTTTTTACTTACTGTATGTTAACCTTATTTGCCCCTTTGGTAGTGATTTGCATAACTAGCAGTGTATGTATATGTGTGTGTGTAAAAGCAAGTAAACCTGGCAAGTTCATGCTGTATATGCAACCAGCAACCTGTTTTGCATCTCTTCGTTTTGTCTGTAATAATTGGATACATTTCGGCATTCCCACTGAATCCAAGCTCGGCACACTGCCACTCCTCTCTAGAGACTTCTGGGAAACAGGGCCACATCATTGTGCATTATTAGGTGGAACTCTGAGTGTTTGGGTGTGTCCCTGTAAGCCAGGCATTGGGATCCAGACTACTTTACAACTTTGCGGTTGGCCAACGTCCTGACCAGTTTTCACTAAACAGAGGCCCACCACATCCACCCACACAAATACACATGTTTTAAGGGTTTGGCGAAAAGAAAGTTGTGTAGAAAACATCCACAGCAGCCAATTTGTGGGACTGTGTGTGTTAGAGCTGGGAGAAAAATGGGATTTCTAACAATCCTGATTTTTTTTTTTTTTTTTTTTGTACCTCATGATGCTGTATCAATATTCTAATGTAAATGCAAATAATATTGTTTCACCAGGTCCTTCCTAATTCCCGCCCCTAGAGCATGTCTGTAGCGTAATTTGTCAAAGACCCAAACAACAAGAATCCGAGTGCACATAGCAAACTTTTCTCCAAGTATATTGTGTATTCCCTCTTCTTAATGATTGACAATGTTTGGCAGATGCCTCTGAGAAGCGGCTTTATTGCCAGTAGCGTTGCATGTTAAGAGTTTATTTAGACGGAGAGTTCACGGGAGGAAACAAAAGTGGTTGAGTGGAGGAGATTGCGAGGTTACAGTCAGAGGGAGGGGGTGTGTTTTGCTTTTGAGAGATGGATTGATTGATTTTAAATGGGAGTCGGGCATGAAAGGAAAACACTGTTTATGCATTTTCATGGGGCTGCAGGCAACTTGATCTCATTCTGGCAAAACGCTTCGTACGGTAACACTTCTGGCACCTGTCACCAGAATGTCACGTATGTGTACTTGGTGATGGATTTCCTACAAAGTTTCCAAATTACTTTGTAGATATTACGAAGTATAAATATAATTATACATTAAGTGTAAATACGATGTATTTTGAACTGTTGTGAAGACCCTCAGGAAAAAAATATTTCTAATCTTTTAGTTATCAAGGATCTAACGTCAAAGATTTTTCTGGGGGAAAAAATGACCACGCATCCAGTACAGAGTTTCCCTTTTGCCATTTATGATCATATCACGATCACATTTTCCTTGCTAATCTGATGAAATGTTTATTTAAAGTTATTGTTTAGATTTTTTTTTTTAAAGAAACCACGGCCGAATTTGACTGGCACAGGACCAGGAAGCGATTCAGGAAAAATACCCGGGAATGGGCAGTGGGTGGAGGAGATTATTTCAAATTAATCAGAAATTCAGAACTTCCTAAAAGGGAACTTTTTACAATCGCTCCATGGAATTACGATATTCCTTATTTACATACACTACCAGTGAAAAGATTTGACATGCCTACTCTTTCGTTATTATTACTATAATCCACATTTTGGAATATTATCATCATTATGAAGTCATCAAAGCTATGAAATAACGCAAGGGGAATGAAGCAGTGACCAAAAAATGTTAAACAAATTAAAAACTATTTTACAGTATATTTGAGCTTTCAACTCATCCTTTGCAAAGTTAAAATACTTGTTTATTTATAATTGTTATTTCAAGCATTTAAACATACACCTTTACAACAAAAGGTTTTTAAGATGAAAAACAAATTTAGAACAGTGCGTCCAAACTTTTGACTGGTAGTTTAAGTCTTTTGTAGCCATGCTTTAGTGTTTAAAAACAGAATAAAAAATACCAGTTGACCTGTCCGATTTATTATTATTATTATTTGTAGCGAATTGTGCGACAAAATTATAACTCCTGTTTGAACTCAAACTTTTGTGCGCAGCGGAATGCAAAATTTATTTGCATGAACTTGTGTTTCTGGTTCACATTTGGATGCGTTCAAATAGTGTAAACCTCGACTTTATACTATACAGTTCTAAAACAACTATTTCCATAACAATAGAAAAAATAAACATTTAGTAGTTTAAACAGTTGTATCTTTACAATTTTTTTTCTCGTCTTTTTTGTTTTGTATCAGTTGACCTACCTCTACAATGTTTAATAGCAGAAAAATACCAGTTGACCTATCTGATGCATTATCATCCTTCATGGCAAATTGCAAAATTAGAGCTCCTAAAACATAAACATTTGTGTGCAGCAGAATGCAAAAAATGTTTGTGAGAGTGAATGGAGCGTGAAGTGTATTGTGACTGCGACTTCATACGGTACGGTTCTGAAGCAACTGTTTTTAAAACAATAGAAAAAAAAAAGAACTTTAGTAGTTTTAACAATTGTATGTTTGTGATTTAAAAAAAATAATAAAAAATTGTAGCCATGATGACCTCTTCGGTGTTTAAAAACAGAAAAAAATACGAGTTGACCTGTCTGATTTATTATTATTATTATTCTTATCGAATTGCTTGACAAAATTAGAACTCCTGTTTGAACTAAACAAACTTTCATGTGCAGCGAAATGCAAAATTTCCTCGCATCAGCTTGTGTTTCCGATGTCCCACGTTCGGATGCGTTTGAATGAAAGTGAACGGAATTAGAGCCCGACCGATATGGGTTTTTTGAGACCGATACTGATTTTAGAGGGGGATTTCCCGAAATTCATACAATATTTTTTATTTATTTATTTATTGGTAGCCATGTTGACCTCTTCGATGTTTAAAAACAGAAAAAAGGGGACCTGGGTAGCTCAGCAAGTAAAGACGCTGACTGCCACACTTGGAGTCACAAGTTCAAATCCAGGGCGTGCTGAGTGACTCCAGTCAGGCTTCCTAAGCAACCAAATTGGCCCGGTTGCTAAGGAGGGTAGAGTCACGTTGGGTTAACCTCCTCATGGTCACTATAATGTGGTTCTCGCTCTCGGTGGAGTGCGTGGTGAGTTGTGCGTGGATGCTGCGGAGAATAGCGTGAGCCTCCACACACGCTACGTCTCCGCGGTAACGCGCTCAAGACACGTGATAAAATGCACGGATTGATGGTCTCAGACACGGAGGCAACTGAGATTCATCTTCCGCCACCCGGATTGAGACAAGTCACTACGCCACCACGAGGAACTAGAGCGCATTGGGAATTGGGCATTCCAAATTGGGGAGAAAAAAACAAAACAGAAAAAAGACTAGTTGATCCGATTTACTATTTAAATTATATTAAAAAAAATTATACTCCTGTATAAACTAAAAAGAAACTTAAAATCATTTTAAAGGTTAACATGAGTATGTTGACCTCTTCATGTTTAAAAACAGAAAAAAGAGGGGAAGGGGTTGTCAACAGACATCCAGGTGAAGAGAGAGAAGGATGCTGTTTTTATCCTTCCTGCTCTTAATCTATCTCTTTTTCTCTCTCATTTTTTCTCTCGGACTCTCTCTCTCCCAGTATGTCTTTTTTTAAACAGGTCGCAGCCAGCTCCTGCAACAATGAACCGCTTTGTGTGTGTGAGTGTGTGTTTACTTGGCTGGCAGCTGCATGGTTGCAGCGGGGCTTAGGAAGGTGTGTGTGTTGGCCTAAATAGTGTGTTTCTACGGACTGGGATTTACTGCTTTTTGAGAATGGAATACGACGCTGTGTGTGTGTGTGAGTGCTGAGTGAGAGCTCAGCAGAGCCCAAGCCTTGCGTGAGGAGCGAGCGTGCGAACTTTCAACCCTGGCAGCCACTGCTGAAGTTTTTGGGCCGGAGAGCGCTGAGCGAGGGAGGAGAGCAGATTGAGGGGAGGGAAACAGACGAGGGAGGAAGGGGGTCTGGGAGAGAAGGGTTTGGTTACACAAGGATATGGAGTTTGGTAATTAAGAACAGCAGGGAAGTGAGTGGCGAGCAGACCTGCCAAGAAAAAGAGAGAGCTTGTGTTTCAGCTGCATTTTCCATTTCAACGTGTGGTCAAGCGGATTTCAAGCGAAAGCCTAGTGGAGGCAACGTTTTTGGCTGGGGTTGCGCACTCTCTCTCTCTCTCTCTCTCTCTCTCTCTCTCTGTCTCTCACTCTCTCTCTCTCTCATACAATCTCTCTGTCTCTATCTCGCTCTCTTTCGTGCCATGAGGTGATTTACAGTAGAAAATGAGGGTCCGGTTGATTCAACTCCTGCCAAAACGGCAACGTTTGCCGTGAAAAATGCGACGGCTTATCAGACAGTCCGAAAAAATTCTGTAGAGATATTAATAACACACAAAAAAAAAAAAAAAAAAAAAAAACAGGCTGCTACAGGGTTCAAAAATTGGACCAGTTGTTTTTTACTTTTTCTACCAACATTCCTGACAGTAACTTTTACTTGCCCTGCCCACATTTTTACTGAACCCCACCACAGATATGATAATGCTTGTTATTTTCAGCAACATGTTTTTTACGTGTATTTTTTGTATTTATTTTTTTTTTCATTAAATAAAAGCTGTAATGTAAGTATATAAATAAAAAAAAGTTAGAAATTCACAAACACCCTTTTGCTGGAAACGATGATTGATTTGTTTATAATTTTCAACATATTGCTTCTGATGGGTTCTGATGCTTATGAGACTATCACATGATTGGTTTAATTTTTACTTGCCCTGCAAATATTTTCACTGTGTACCATTTTTTTTTTTAAGTAAAAATTTTTTTTTTTTTTTTTTTAACTATAATGTATCTTTTTAGTAATATTTATATTTTTTTAACTTGCCCTGCCAAAGTTTTCACTGGCCTTGCCAAAAATATGATAAATATTTTTTAGACATTTTGATATGTAAAAAAAAAATTTCACTAAAGTGTTTTTTTTGTTTTTGTTTTTTTTTTAAACAGCTATAATGTAACAATGTGACAGTTAAAAATAAATAAAACATTAATAAACATTCTGGAAAATGAAGGCGTATGATGTGAAACTTTACTAATTTATAATTTTCAACCTATTCCAATTCAGCCAGTTTGACAGCATTACCTTGGTGATATTATTTAAATTCGCTCAATCTGCAACAATAGATTCGAGGGGGGGCATTCCAAGGGGCAAATTCACTAAAAAGTTGTGCCACTTTCTGGCGTGCGGTATATCAATGCAAAACCTCTAAAAACACCCGCTATGTAGCTTAAGTTGGCGCAATTAAAATAACGCTGTCTTCAGTATTTAAATTAAGCCAATGTCATTCCCAGCAAACACACCTCCTTTCTTTGTAAATCAGGCTCATTATAGATTGCACTTTATTCATTAAACAGTGCTATTTGCCTGGTGCAATTTACATCATGTTATTACTGCCCAGGGAAAGCAGACAGTAAGGTGAATTTGTTTTGTGGACATTTTCTGTCGATCATGGCAGCAGTAATTTTTCAAATAATGACCAAATAATGGAGAAGAGCGTTATAAACTGGTGATGTCAAGTGTGTTTTCAGCATGTTAAAGAGATGATTCAGGTGTCTGGATCACAGTAGTGGAGTGATGCTGTACAGCCTCGGCAGAGTGTGTTAGATCACAGTGGTCTGCTGCATCCTCCGCTATATAGCGCTCAGAACTGACCTGCAAAATCGGAATTGCGCCAAAGACAAGTGACCATTCCATCAACAGACCCCAGGGCCATCCATCCATCCTTACTTGTGAGCCCTGAGCTAAAACACAAGACCTGACACAAAACCCCCGCCGATGCAACTTTTCTATTGGAAAAACGGAGAAAGGCAGAAAGACTTTATTGTTTAGTTGACGGAAAGCCAAGACTGATACACGACAGCTAACCAAAGCAGTTGGCCGCTTCCCAATCCAATATCTGTCCATCTCTCTGACTCTTTCTTTCTCTCCGTGTCAGAGTCTCTCGAAGATGCAGGCCGTAGCTTGTCCTCGGTTTTGTTCTCTCACCTGTTTGTGTTGGTTTGATGTTGGCTTTGGCTCAGAGTGATGAATGTAATGTGGCCGTTCATTACTCGAGGCTGACACACATGTAAACTTACCTCCAGCTATGCCTGTCCATAAATTCATACACACCCAAGACACAGTTATGCACACATAATGGACACACATCACTAGAAGTATTATATAAGCAGATGGTTTCATTGTAGGTGGTTCACGTAGTTCTGGAGACAATACTTTTGATTTTTACCAAATATCTACTTGGTGTTTTTGTAAACTCTTATTTAAATGTATACACCAGTTTTTAGATACGTTTTCTATTACTATTGCTCATACCTAAAGTTTCATTTTTTATGGGGTTTTTTTCTCGACGCAAGTATGGGGTGGCAGATGCTTCTAGCTACGCAAGTTCAATTTGGTGCTTTGTTGCATTGCATTCTCAACGTTGCCGTAAGGGCGGACATTAATGTGAACTGTCCACTTCCACGGTGAGTTTTTTCATTCAGGCCAACTATTGACACGGCGGAGCAACATGTTGATGAGAATATTGCTAAGTCAATATATTTCTAGCAAATTACCTGAATAGTAACACATCCAGTTTAATGGCACAGACTTTTGAAAGTAACTCTATCGCTCCCTTGAGTTCTGAGGTTTATTATCGCCACAGTAACGCAAAAACGCATGTTAATCATGTTCAACCGAACCACGTGTTGGCAATGTGTTGGCCAAGCACTCAATTCTGCTTACACGTACTTGTGTAGAGTATGTTTCAGGCCTAATTCTTAAACTTCTACTTCTAAACTCCTCCTGCACCGGTGAATGTTACCACGTGTATCATACTTCAAATAGTGCTGCTTGTTTAGTAGAGCAGTGCGATTTTATTTCTGAGATACCAAACTTACGGTTTTTGCCAGAACGGGCGAAAAAATCCCATAGGCTTACATTCAAGGAGGGACCCAAACCACTCAAAACACCCTAGCAATCGCATAACACACTTTCAGCCTCCTAGCAATACCCTAGCAACCACACAGACCACATTTCAATGCAAAAGTTTTTGTGGTTTATGCTTAAAACAGGAAAAAGCTTTATGCCAATGGGGTAAGAAAAACAAACTTGTTTTTACTTTAAAAAAAAAAAAAGAAAGTTTTTTCTTACCATATTGGCAATTTTGTCTTCTTGTTAGAAGCATAAACGTTACTAAATTTTATTATATTTCTCTGTAATTTTGCCTCTCATGTAAATGTATTTTGTTTTAAGAATGTTTAGATATTTTTACTGAAAAACAAGACTTTTTGCAGTGTTGGAACTCTGAAGTCTCGCCCCCTTTTTTTTTTCGAAATGTGAAAGAAAAGTCTCATTGTCTACCCTCCCTTTTGGCCCCCGCACGTCTCCACAACAGTTCTTGTCCAGCTGGCTGTCTCTTTATCACTGTGATAGCTGCAAACAAATGGATGTGTTTTTTCCAGCTCTGACAGTTGAGTCACACTAAAACCTTCGGATGGAAGAATGCTGCCCTTTTCTTTTGTACACACACACATGTCCTTCTTGACTCTGTTTTGGCGGAGTTTTGACGCCCCTTAGGCCTTTCCCTCACCCGAACCAAAATTTTTAGGTTGTGTTGTACATCGAGCTTTCCAACTTTGTCATGGCTAAACTATGTCAATCTTCATCACAGGTGAACTCTGTCAACCCTGTAAAGTGAATTATCCTTCCATATCCCACCTGACAACAGGACAAACAAGTCATGACCTCAGTGAAACCACGTCAGATGGCTTTCAAGGTCTGACTTCGATCATCTCTGGTGCGTCAAGAAGGCAGAACGTTACTCCAAGTGCGTTATGTCCTTGTGAACTTCTGCCTTTTCCAGTTGTTAAATACAAAAATACCACATCACTGTTTTCACTTCTCCAGAGAGGAATAGACTCTGCAGAGCTTGTTGACAGCACATAGTCTCGTGGCATAAAGTCTGGACCACATTGCTGCTGCTTCTGGTCATGAACCCACCCACTTAAGCCATGGTTCACACCATACTTTTTTTTGTGGTCCTTTACGATTGTTGCTTGTCAGACTGTACATTATGATCCCAGTAAGATGTGGGATAAAAGCCATGGCACGCTGTGACATTATGTCAGACTGACCGATACACATTGTAGCCAAGACTTTGGTCCCAATCTTTGATAACGTTGACTGGGTGTTTAATTTCATCCGGCCATCGTATGAGCAGTGTAACACAAAATTTCTGACACAGCCAGAACTTCGTCGGCAGCTAAGATTAATTTAAAAGGCAATTAATCTGCTTTCGTAAACATGCGCACTAAGCGATTAAAGATTAACCATTTTGTCCAACGACAAAAGAAATATCCCCAAAATTTGTCTCACATGGCAAAAACGTGGCTAAAATTGTACTATGTGAACCCGGCTTTAGATAAGAAGAAACCGAACTTACCAACGTAAACGATCCACCATAGTATTTGGTTTTGCGTGACATTTAGCAGTTGGTTCATGTGAAACATGATAAAACAATAATTTACTGTGTGTGATCAACTGTACAGACAACCCTGAAGAAATTTTCAGTAATGTTCAGTAATGTCAGTAGGGTGGATTCATAATCAGAATTTAACCTCACTGAACACTAAAGACTATAGCCTTTCTGTAAACTCAAACCAGTCTGGCTATTCTCCATTGACCTCTCTCATCAACAAGGCGTTTCCATCTTCAGAACTGCCGCTCACTGGTGTTTCTTGTTTTTGGCACCATTCTGAGTAAACTCTAGAGACTGTTGTGTGTGAAAATCCCAGGAGATCAGCAGATACAGAAATACTCAAACCAGCCCATCTGGCACCAACAATCATGCCGCGGTTGAAATCAATGAGATAACATTTTTTACCCATTCTCATGGTTGATGTGAACATTAACTGAAGCTCCTGACCCATATCTGGATGATTTTATGCATTGAACTGCTGCCACACAATTGGCTGATTAGATGATCGAATTGAAAAAGTAGGAGTACAGGTGTTCTTAATAAAGTGCTCTGTGAGTTTGTGTCCACCTATATAAATTGGTGCCGATTATTTCACAGATGTGACTCAACAAACAAAGCAGATATCTTGTTTGCTTGCTGCTAAGTGCTTCAAATAAAGCCGTTTTGAAGTACTGTATGTTTCAAAGATTTGATGCCACTAAAGAGGCTTCCACATGACTTGCGTCAGCGTTTCCCCCAGCGCCTTCCTGCGTTTTCGGCAATCGTTGTAGAGTGGTGCTCGGAGTTCAAACAATTTAAACTTTGCTGCTGTTGCCGCTGACCTTTTCAAAGTGTCACTCGATTGATGGACAATTCAGATTATGTAGCATTACACCTGGGCACTTTGTGCACCCGTAAGTTGCGTAAAGCAATCGAATAAGATTGGAACTGGCGATTTCAGGCAGCTACAATTTCCATCAAGCTGAGACTATTAGCGCTGTGTGCCTGGACAGTGTGCTGTTAATGTTAATTGAATAGCACAAAGTCAACATACAACCTTGAGAAATGACTGCATATGTGTTGTATGGTCGAGGCATGCAAATATTTGCCTGCTGGGTCAGTTTATGCCCAACCTACCCTTCGTTACGGCACGGTTACAGTGAGCAGAGCAAATTTAACAGGTATCTCCCATGCAAACAGGCAACAGAATGTAAACTGTGCGACGTCTCCCGATAGTACCGCTGGACTTTACTTCGTCTCGGGGGGTCGGGGGTCAAGTCTGTTTGCGCAGGAGTGAACAAAGTTTGTGGCGGATGAAGTGGGAGGATGAGTGAGAGAGTGATAAAGAGCAAAGGAAGTGGTTTGGATGTTTAATCAAAGGCTGTTTTGGAGATATTTTAATGATCAGTAATCATGCTATGACCCAGGAATGATCTGAACAGAGGCATAATTTACACTTCTGCTGACAAATTCCTCAAATTCAGGCCACCCTCCATCTCCATTTCTCTCTTTCTGACAAAGAGGGCCAATTCAAGTTTAATGCCTTTCCCTGACAGGAAACAAGCTATGTAAACAGTGAAGTAGTTTTACAACAAGTCTCAGGATCCCCCTTCACCCCTCCGCTTCTCTCTGTCTTTTTTACATTGCTCTTCCTGCACTGCACTCTGCCTCTTTTTTTTCTTCTCTCGCACTCGTTTTTTTTCTCACTGTTTATCCCTCCGTGCAGAGACTGACAAAATATTTCACAACAAAATTGTGACATTTCTAGAAGCTTTGTTTAAAGAATATTGAAAGAACAGTACAACCAAGACTATGCAAATAAACAACTTGATACTATGCTATACTAAAATATACAATGCTATATACTGTGCTATCCATAATTTTCCTTGCTAACCTCTGGGTGCAGCCATGATATATACCATACTGTACTGTACTATGCCATGCTATACTACATTATAGTATACTAAGCTATACTATTCTATACTATGCTATACTACACTATACTATACCATGCCATACTATACTATACCATACCATACCATACTATACTATATCATGCCATTTTATTCCATTCCAAACCATGCCATACTATACCATGCCATACTATACTATATCATGCCATGCTATACTATACTATACCATGCCATACTACACTATTCTATACCACACCACACTATACATGCCATACTATAATATACTATACTGAAAAATGCCATGCTATACTATGCAATGGTATGTTACAATATACTATACCATGCCATACTATACTATATCATGCCATGCTATATAACACTATACTTTACCATGCTACACTATACTATACCATGCCACACTATACTATATCATGCTATACTACAGTACACAGTACTATACTATGCTATACTATACAATGCTATGCTATACACTACACTAAAACATGCCATGCAATGCTATTCTATGCTGTGCCATGCTGCACTATACCATGTTTCTCTATACTGAAGTATACTAAACATGCTATTATATACTTCACCATGCTATACTACACTACACACATCTAAACCATTCCTACCATAACTTCTACTACTATTACAACCATTGCTACTACCAATATTAACATTACCACCACTACTATTTCTACTATTTGTGTGCGTGTGTGAGAGTGCGTTGCTGTGTGCGCGCGCATCTCTACAAATATATGTATGAGGAGTGATCTCTGTTATTCCCCACTTGTGGGGGTTAAATTTACAATCCAGTCAGAGCTGTCCAATCACAGAACTTGTAAACGCTGTACATCACTATAGTTACATACCTACATCTGGAGTTTTTGGCTAGAAAGCCATCTTTTGATAGTGCTTTTGAAAAGGACAGGCATTTGAATAGTTGACATGCTGGATCAGTGCTGCGATGAGCTGACATCAGGGTCACGCAAACACGTAGACGCACAGTCGTGACCTTTCATAATTCCTTCAGGCAGACACATACCTTGCTGTGTTTGTATCTCATTGGAGGCCTCCCTGGTCAAACACACACTCTTTTGTTTTTTGTTTTTAAAGGAAAAATATCTAAACATCCTTGAAATGAAATATTACATATTTATGCAAGAAGCAAAATTGCATGAGATAGAAAACAAGAAAAACAGTTTTCCAAAGGGGTAAGAAAAATAAACTTCATTCAGAGGGAAAACAAGTTATTTTTCTTACACCATAAGCAAATAGTTGATTCGTTTTTTTTTTTTTCTTGTTTTCTATCTTATGTAATTTTGCTTCTCAAGTAAATGTGTGTTGTTTTTAATAATTGGATATTTTTCTGGAAAACAAGACAAAAATACGCATTTATGTAGAAATGCATTGCAGTGCATTTTTTTGCAGCGCATTGCTCACGACCCAGATGTTTAGCAGAATTTACGATCTTAACATTTAATTAGGCCTGGTTATAAAACACATCTACAGCAGCAGTTTTATGGCATTTTTTCAAGTGACAGAAACTGTGTAGATTGCCGATGGTGTGTGTGGGAGAAATAGAGGGATTTTGAAAGACATCGATACCACAATCCTACATCTCCTCATTCTGTCAAGTCCTAACCTGTCCCCCACCACAGAGAGAGAGAGAGAGAGAGAGTATATTGAAAGTCAAGAGTCAAGGTTTTCCTTGACTACGTATAAAAAAAAATAAAAATAAAAAAAAACAATGGCTCGATTCAGCACTGGAGTTTCAAAGCCTATACAATCCCAGTGGGTGGGTATTGTGTGTGTGTGTGTGTGTTTATGTACAAAGGTGTGTAGGAAAGGACTATGTGGTGTCTTCGTATTTTGATGGAATATAAGGCACATACCAGTCACACAAAATCGACGAATGCTGAGGGCGTATATTTGTTATATGAAATCAATCGACAGTGTTTGCTCTGCAGAATCCTGTTCAACTGTAGTGCTGTGCATACAAACAGCGTAATAAAAAAAACTTGCCAACGTTTCCGAAAGCTCCCCCAAAATATACATGAAGCACATAGTGTTAAAACACAGATCAAGAGATCTTGATACCTGACAAGAACATGTTAACTTAAACTATGTGTTGATACATGCAGAGAAAGACTGTTCTCTATAAAAAAAAAAAATGAAAAAAATCAAAATTATTTACTTTTTACACCTATAAAAACATCGAGCAGAACTTGTCTTCACACATTTAACAGCTGCTTGGGATTGCGCAGGCATACTGCGTTTAATACTTTTGCATACATGGGGCCTTTTTTCATGAAACACCATCAGAATTTGTGTGTACATTTTTAGTAAAACTGTTCTTGCATAAATTGTGCCATTGAATTTAATGGGATCATTTATGTAAGAATAGATTCATGAATGATTTAACGCAAATTGGTTCAGCTCGTGTTTCTTAAGTAAGGCCCATTACGTTTACGTGTTTCTTGCGTAATTTTTTTTTGCAGTGTTTCACATTGCAGTCGAATTAAACATTCTCTGTGGGTTTGCACATTTATTTATTTCATTAAATGGGAAAAAAAAAAAACGTGTAAAAGAGAGAAGGGTAAAGATTATTGTTCTCATAGACCAACATTTACAGTGTCAAGGGAGGAAAAAAATGGTTTGCTAAGAAAACGTCTGGGAAGTGGTCCAGTTTGTTAGCTAATAGGGTTCAGGTGCTGTCAAGGATGCAGTCATGCTCAGCACGCGAGGTTATTAAACCACAGGCCAAACGAGAGCCCAGTCGGTTTCCCTCTCTCTCTCTCTTAATTTGTCTTACTCTTTCATACCCTCAGGAACACACAACGTGCCTCCCATCGCCTTCACGGCAGACACTATCCAGACGGCCAAAAAAATATTGTACATCACACTCTGTCTATGAGAGAGAAAGTTTTATGTTTCATGGTCCTCAAGATTTGGTAATGTCCAAACATTTTACAATTTGTGTTGTAAATATCGTAGAGTATGCAGACACATGCGGAAAAACAAAACCATACCACCACCTCGCTTTTATAAATGTGCATGAATGTTTAAGTACTGAATGTGAGTTTTAAAAGACACTTTCTGATGCCGTGGTTCAGTTGACACAGAATCACCCAATCGCATTTCTTATTTCCAAACATTTCTTCCTCAGAAGTACTAAAAGAATCGTAAATTGAACCATTAAGGAACAGGAATCGTTAAATTCCTTACAATTCCCATCCCGTGGGTATAATGTAGAAAGAAAGGAAAGAACAAAAAACAAATGGAGCTCAGTCACATTTTCACTATCGTGCCGAATGTGGGTATGCTAGTGCGTGCCAGGGCCAGTTGCATTCCCACTGTCACTTCCAGGGCTTCATCATGCCTTCTTGGAGCTTCCTCGGGACCAACGGTCAGGCACCTTTTGGTACGCCGATTAACCTTGGGCCAAAGAAGGCCAACTGGTGATTTGAGGCAGAGTCAGGTCAAAGGTACTCATTACGGAATCTTTCATATCTAGTTACCAGCTTACCTCAACAGATCAGTGGAGAATGGAAAATCATCAGTACTGGTCAGAAGACTAAATCAGGGCTCTTCTGAATATTTGAGCTGAAACGAAGACGTGATTAAGTATGTTGTTGCCGAACTTGCCAAGTTGTGTATCCAGTGCACAAAAGTACAGGTTCAGTACAAATTTAAAAAATTGCAGGCACAGTACAAATCTGTGTTCATTTTGAGGGCTTGCTTGTCTCCAGAGTCTGATACCTTAGATTGAGCTTGTGAAAGGTGCGGGGTGTGTGACGTTGGCACCAGATCTGTGTATTAAGGGCTATTGGCCCGATGGTGGGAATGCAGATTGATTTTGGTCTCACACCCAGCTTACCTGTTGATATCCCTGGCTTATGCTGGCCTGATGGTGGAAAAGCGGCTATTGTGTGAGAGGCCCTGGGGCAGGCCTTTTAGTCAGTTAAATGACCCATTTTAGACCAATTCACCCTGTTCCTGATCACCATCCATACCAGACATCCCACTTTCTCCAGTTACACAAAGAAGTTAAGAATGGGTTTAAAGATTGTGGTCAAGAAATCCCCAATATGGCAACAAATGGATATTGAAGAAGATGAGGGAGAGATGACAATAAGTGACTAAGAAAGTGCACTGTGGTTGTGTTGAGAGGCCATGTGTGTTAAATTACAGTATTGGCAGATACACAGTCAGTAATTGATTGGAGGTTCAATTCGCCTGTCTGTTTTTGCGAGGGAGACCACTCAATCCCGAAACTCATTTCCGTTGTTTTTCCCTGGAAGCGGAACTGGACGGAGGAGGACAGCGCGATCCGTGGTGAAGAGGTGGCTTGTGATTACATAGATGTTCCACATCCTCTGTCTTTAATAACAGGCCAGATATGCTTATGAAAGACTGGAGTTTAAAATACGCGGGCAGAACGGCACCACACGGCCAATAGGC
This sequence comes from Myxocyprinus asiaticus, assembly GCF_019703515.2. Taxonomy (NCBI): domain Eukaryota; kingdom Metazoa; phylum Chordata; class Actinopteri; order Cypriniformes; family Catostomidae; genus Myxocyprinus; species Myxocyprinus asiaticus. Next base: position 5,905,210 of record NC_059392.1, on the reverse strand, counting down.
TGCCAATGTTTGACTGACCTGCGTGCCAGCAACATCCAGACCAACGGAGAGGGTTCAACGGGGGTGAAACCAAACGCACACACTCTGTAGACTAAGAGACTCCTGACCAGCTGCCTTGCTTTGTGTTCGCTAACTTTCTTTCGCTTAAGAACCCTTGCGATGGCAGGATTAGGGGCCAAATGGTAATTTATATGTTCTGTTTTCTTCATCAAAATTTCTTCCTCTCGCTTTCTCTTACGCTCGCTCTCTCTCTTACACTATCTGTACCATTTGTTGTGGTTACCAAGTTTTGTATTACACCCCCATTTTGTTCTTCATCAAGATCTGCGGCGAGCGTCTATCGAACTTTATCTGTTGCTGTCTCTCTGTCTCTTTTTTTCTTTCTTTTTTCGTTTGTCTGCAATTTAAACTGCCATTTAACTGTCTGATCTGCTGTCCACATTTAAAGTGGTTTGGGTTCGCCTCTGCTTTTCCCCTCACTAAGTAATCTCTCAACATCTGTGTCCTGTGGGGAGATATTTTTGGTCCCTTGCAGCAAAACGCTGTTCTCTTTGCCCCCACATCCCCCCTTCTTTTTCTTTCCTTCAGTTTTTTCTTCTGAAGGGGTAGCGATAGGGAGCGCTTGATAAGGTCTAGAAATGGCACAGCAATTGCACCGGTCAGGGAGGAAATGGCTTAGCGAGCCGCACCCATTGGTTTATATTAGCTCAACTTTAGCCTAGCGCTAGACAAACAGTTACAAGCACAAAAAACTCCCAACTTAATCTAATGCTTGTCTTTTGAGGAAAAACATTAGTAGAGTGATTTATCAGTTAAATGTATCATCTATTTAGCTTTAAAAAAGTATATATGTCCACTTAACTCCCTGCTGACAAAAAACAACCTAAGATTTTTTTTGCTGGTTTTAGCTGGTTTAAGCTAGTTTAGCTGATCAGCTAAGCAGAGCTGAAATAATTTGTATTTAAAAGATGGCTAAACTGCACAAAAACAATCCAGAATTTGGAACTACTTCAGGAAATTATTTGAAATTGTTTATCATTGGTATTCTTAATGACGTCAGTTGATCTTCATTTGTACAGTTGTGTAGTAAAACTAGACCCTTCTAGACAACATTTTTTTTTATTCACACATTACACAAACAGTGTGGCAAGGCTGGTAAATGGTAGTTTGGGAAGGGTGAGTGCTGATGTGTTTGTTTGTGTGTGAATTCACACATCCAGTGAAGTTGGTCAGAAAATGTGTGGCTGCGAAAGTGTTGAAATGTTTCTCTCTTTGCAAGAGCAGGAAAGAAAAAACTCTTTCACAAGTCTCATTTTCTTTAGTCGGGTGTGAGCTGAGCTTTAAAAAGTGGCCACAGAGTTTACTTTAGATTATCTCAAATTTTACCTCAGAGTTTACTTCAATGGCAGAATTTACCTCAAATTTTATTAGTTTAGTTTACTTCAGGTTTTATCTCAGATTTGACTTCGGTTTACCTCAATGTTAGTTTACTTCAGATTTTTACTTCAGGTTTTATCTAAGATTTTACTTCAGCTTACCTCAATGTTAGTTTACTTCAGATTTTTACTTCAGGTTTTATCTAAGATTTTACTTCAGCTTACCTCAATGTTAGTTTACTTCAGATTTTTCTTTAGATTTTTACCTCAGATTTACGTAAAATTTTACCTCAGAGATGACCACAGATTTTCCCTCAGGTATTGGTGTCAACTCAGATTTTACCTCAGATTTTTTGCTTCAGGTTTTACCTTCAGATTTTCAGACTTCTGACTTCAAGTTTTACCTCAGGTTTTACTTCAGAGTTCACTTAGCACATGTGCGTTGCCCTTGGACATGACGTTGAAATAGTTCTGACCAACGAATGGGCTGCTTGGATCCTAAAGCTGACCTGTGTGACCTAAACAGTTATTAATCCCCAATACAGACCCTGAAATGTTCAGCAAAAGAAGTCTGAGTTAAATAAACACTTTGTTTCATTGGCTAACACCTTGTAAATTTGACATCAATGGGGTTTGTTTTCAAACACATTCTTGCGCTTGGTACATGATGAGAACAAGACAAGTAAATAAAATAAGTTAAAGACATCTGGAGAGAACAAAACATTGGTTTCTGATAATGACGTCTGTGTTTACATGCTGCAAATGAACTGTAATCCCTGGATATTCCCTCAGTCTATTTCACACACTTAACACATTCATTGGACATTCATAGCTTTAAAGATGAACAGCGCTAGTAAAGTGGAGTTTTGAAGAATAAACATTGTAAGGGAAGTGGGCCACTGCTTGGCTCTGTGATGTTTTCATGGAAGTAACCTTCTGAATAACCTACATTTCTCTCTCTCTTTCTCTTTCCTTCAGCCACAATAAAAAAGACAGGAGGAGTCGGATGGCTCAGCGAGCGGTCTGGTACATTTGGAGGAAATGGACAGACAGCCACCAGTCTAGATGGAGTCAGCTTCTCAGAGGGGGAGCTGTTGTTGCAGGTAACACACATGGAAACAAACTTAATCCCTGCTGATGGTTTGCTGGTCTTAATTGGTTTAAGCTGGTCTTATTTTAGAAAATTGCCCAAAATCCCTCTAAAACCAGCCTGACCAGCATGAGAGACCAGCTAAGACCACCAATCCAATTTAGACTTGTTTAAAGAATGTTCCGTGTTCAATACAAATTAAGCTTAATTGACAGCATTGGTAGCATGTTGATTACCACAACTAATTGACTTTTGTTTTTTTTTTGTTTTTTTTTTGTTTTTATAAAAAAGGAGCAAGTCTGAATTATTTTCTGTGGTAATCAAGATTATGCCACAAAAATGTTGTATATTGAACTAAACATTTATTGAACCTGGAATATTCCTTTTCTTTCGGCAGAGATCCCTCTCGCACCAATTCCGTCCAATTTACATCTTCCAACATCCAAAGAAATGAGCTCGAGAGACGTCATTTTAACCTTCCATTTGTTTATACACACTAACACCACACCTGTCTCGACATTAATGCGTTCTAGAAACACCTTGCGCCTCATTTCATGCTCAAAGTCCCAGTTCTTGTGTATGTGTGTGAATGATAAGAATCATCTTCGGGGAGGTCTTCCCAGCATTCTTTTCTTTGTCATGTCAATCTTGGGTCAGACCGATTCGCTGTTCTCAGGGGTCTTTAAAGTGATAGTTCACCCAAAAAGGAAAATCCTGTCATCATTCACTCATCTTTGTATTGTTTCAAACCCAAATGACTTTTCTCCGTGGAACATAAAAGAAGATATTAGGCATTTTTGGATGAACTAACCCTACAAATCTGTTTTGATTTGAAGGAGCAAAAGATAGCGCCAAAAATATGTCTACTTTCTTAATTCGCCCCCTATTTTTGTATGTCCTAGTTCGTTCCATTTCTTATTCCTTTACATAAACATTTACTCAGGACTGCACAAAAAAGTCGGTAATTTCCCAATATGCGTGTGTGCACAGCAGGTAAAAGGGTAAAACTTTCCTGATTCCTTGGAGGAACAATAAAATAAATAAATTATGCGTTTCTGCGCATTCAGATATAAAACTTCAGCTTTTATGTCATTAACTCAGGAAAGAGAGTGTGGTTGACATTTAGTTTATTTGATTCTGCTGTCATGCTTGGTGAACTGGAATGAAGTTTGAGCAATCGAGATTCTCTGCTGTTGAGTAATGTTATCTTTTCATTGTAAACTATGTCACATGTTGCTTTCCACTTACAAATATTGTGACTTTCTTTTCAGCCACATCTCTCGCTCTCGCTCTCTCTCTCTCTCTCTCTCTCTCTCTCTCTCTCTCTCTTTGTCCATTGTTTGAGGGCTGTCGGTTCCTGTGCGTGACTAGTGCCGATATTCTCCCCCTGTCTGTTGTCATGTTCAACACCTTAACAAAGCCGGGCTAATTACATGGGATGTTTACCATAAAAAAAAAGATGTAAAAGTAGGAAAAAGAAGGAAAATGGCCCCTTCACCCCCCAACCGTCTCTAATCTTACATATTCACAATCCCAGCCACTACTTAGCGTAAAAAAAACCTAAACTAACTTTGTTGCTTGTTGAATATTCCCACCGTAAAACTTTGACTCTGTGTATGTTCACACGTTAACAAGTTTCAACACTTTAACACTGTGTGTTAAAAATTCGTTAGCTTGATATCTTTGGGAATTATCGCTGTTAACGTACACAACGCTGTTGTTTTTCAGGCTCTCAATGGCTTTGTGTTGGTGGTCACCGCTGAAGGTTACGTGTTTTACTCCTCTCCAACTATACAGGACTACCTGGGCTTCCATCAGGTGAGTTGCCTTGTAACCTTGTAAATCTTTACGATCAACAGGCCCTGACAGAATCTGCAGACATTTGTGGCATTTTCTGGGCTGTTTTTTTATTATTATTGTAACTCTGCAGAATGGATTTTTTTACAAAAATGTCTTAAACTGAGTCGAGAGTACTACATTCTTAATGGCTGCTAAAAGCCTTATCAAATTAGCTAAATTGTTGAAACATGAAAAGGACTGGGAATGTTGGGAAATTGTGAATGACAGATGCTGGAAATCTGCAGAATTCTGTATTCAGAGATTTCGTATGGCTTGGCGATCAGTTAAGTGCTCGACCGATACGGAGTACGTAACTGATTGTCAGGCCACGTACACACTAGGGCTGAGAAATCGAATTTTTCACTAAAAAATTTCCAAAATGTGAATTCTATTTAATACATATATTTATAAATAAATGTATTTATATATAATACATATATGTAAAAATATTTTACATTTATAAATAATAAATATATTTATGATTTTTTTAATAAATATATAACAATATATTTAATACAATTTGAATTATATTTAAGTTAAAAAGACATTTCAAATTAAAAACTACAAGACATCCAGATTTTTAAATTGACATTGTCTCCTAAGTCCACAAGAACGAATGTATCTAAACTAATAAGCACCGTGATATTTAATTGCAAAGAACATGCCTGGCAGTTGACAACAGTACATTCCATTTTTATCACTGAAATCCTTTCTGCTTGACGCAGCGTTTTAAAACGCATTGCTTATGCTGCGAGTCACTGATAAGGAAGCAAAACGCAATGACCAAAAAAAGCAACCTACGGAGCTGTTCACACCGAACGCATTTTTGCATCCATCAGTGCAGTTTTTTATTTGATATTTTCTATGTAAACATGCGCTAGACTAGCATATTTGACATTTTTTAGCGTCTTGTGCACTGCATTTTTTAAAAGTTGTCAAGTTAAAAGAACTTCAACCTTTAAAAACGCGTTTTGAGACACCTATTCACACGTATTCGTTGTGCTGCGCCAAGCTTTTTTTTAGCGCAAAAACACGACCGATCTTAAGTCATTGTCATTGGCACACATGCTAAATTAAAATGCACAGTTTTAGAATTCAAATGTGCATTTTTAACTTAAATTCGACGCATATTCAAATTTTGAAGTTTAATTTTACAGCCTTAGTCAACACAAATACGTTTTAGTTTGAAAACGCATTAAAGGAATATTCCGGGACCAATACAATTTAAACTCAGTCGAAAGCATTTGTGGCATAATGTTGATTACCAAAAAAATTAAATAAATTATAATTTTTGACGGAAAGGTTAGTAAGTGATTTTATAATACTAAAATCATGTTTACATGCATACTGTTAACATTATACTTTTGAAATGGCGAGTATTTTAATGTTTACAAATTTGCCCCCATTCGCTTTCATCGTAAGTGTCTCACCGGAACCCACATTTTTGCTGCCTTTTTTTTTTTTTAAGAAAAGGATGGACGAGTTGAAATTAATTTTTGTGGTAATCAATATTATGCCACTAATGCTGTTGATTGAGCTTAACTTACAGTGCATCCGGAAAGTATTCACAGCGCTTCACTTTTTCCATATTTTGTTATGCTACAGTCTTATTCCAAAAAATTCTACAAACAATACCCCATAATGACAATGTGAAAGAAGTTTGTTTGAAATCTTTGCAAATGTATTAAAAATAAAAAACGAAAAAAAAAAATCACATGTACATAAGTATTCACAGCCTTTGCTCAATACTTTGTTGAAGCACCTTTGGCACCAATTACAGCCTCAAGTCTTTTTGAGTATGATGCTACAAGCTTGGCACACCTATTTTTGGGCAGTTTCTCCCATTCTTCTTTGCAGGACCTCTCAAGCTCCATCAGGTTGGATGGGCAGCGTCGGTGCACAGCCATTTTCAGATCTCTCCAGAGATGTTCAATCGGGTTCAAGTCTGGGCTCTGGCTGGGCCACTCAAGGACATTCACAGAGTTGTCCCGTAGCCACTCCTTTGTTATCTTGTCTGTGTGCTTAGGGTCATTGTCCTGTTGGAAGATGAACCTTCGCCCCAGTCTGAGGTCCAGAGCGCTCTGGAGCAGGTTTTCATCAAGTATGTCTCTGTACATTGCTGCATTCATTTTCCCTCGATCCTGACTAGTCTCCCAGTTCCTGCCGCTGAAAAACATCCCCACAGCATGATGCTGCCACCACCATGCTTCGCTGTAGGGATGGTATTGGCCAGGTGATGAGCGGTGCCTGGTTTCCTCCAGACATGACGCTTGCCATTCAGGCCAAAGAGTTCAATCTTTGTTTCTCATGGTCTGAGAGTCTTTCAGGTGCCTTTTGGCAAACTCCAGGCGGGCTGTCATGTGTCTTTTACTGAGGAGTGGCTTCCGTCTGGCCACCCTACCATACAGGCCTGATTGGTGGAGTGCTGCAGAGATGGTTGTTCTTCTGGAAGATTCTCCTCTCTCCACAGAGAAATGCTGGAGCTCTGTCAGAGTGACCATCGGGTTCTTGGTCACCTCCCTGACTAAGGCCCTTCTCCCCCGATCGCTCAGTTTGGCCGGGCGGTCAGCTCTAGGAAGAGTCCTGGTGGTTCCAAACTTCTTCCATTTACGGATGATGGAGGCCACTGTGCTCATTGGGACCTTCAATGCTGCAGAAATTTTTCTGTACCCTTCCCCAGATCTGTGCCTCGATACAATCCTGTCTCGGAGGTCTACAGACAATTCCTTGGACTTCATGGCTTGGTTTGTGCTCTGACATGCACTGTTAACTGTGGGACCTTATATAGACAGGAGTGTGCCTTTCCAAATCATGTCCAGTCAACTGAATTTACCACAGGTGGACTCCAATCAAGTTGTAGAAACATCTCAAGGATGATCAGTGGAAACAGGATGCACCTGAGCTCAATTTTGAGTGTCATGGCAAAGGCTGTGAATACTTATGTATGTGATTTTTTTTTTTTTTTTTTTTCGTTTTTTATATTTAATACATTTGCAAAGATTTCAAACAAACTACTTTCACGTTGTCATTATGGGGTATTGTTTGTAGAATTTTGAGGAAAATAATGAATTTAATCCATTTTGGAATAAGGCTGTAACATAACAATGTGGAAAAAGTGAAGCGCTGTGAATACTTTCTGGATGCACTGTATGTTGAACCCGGAATATTCCTTTTAATTTCGCCACATTTACACCTCTCATCGATATTAGAACACCGTTTTCCTCCACCGATAACAGCGACTTTCGAAAATGCTCGCCATAACTGCATAGTTTGGAAAAAGTTAGTAAAACTGTGAACGAGAACTGTAAAGTTGAGTTTCCCCACCCTCTCGCACATTCGTGTAAATAACAAATTATTAAATATTTTGTTTAATTTGATAATGCATTTAGCTAACAATAAATGTGT
>NC_059392.1:5737500-5895000 GCF_019703515.2 Myxocyprinus asiaticus | reverse complement strand
ATCGACGGTCCCTCGCGTTCGCGTATATGCGCTGGTGCGCTGCAGGTCACGATAGAAAGTTAAGGAAACAAACACAGCAATAACTCTTGAATGAAAATAGTGAAGTCTTCCTCGGATACCATTTTTGTTATTTACACTAGCGTCGCGGGGAATTACATTGCTGTTGAGAAAGCTGCTTACAGACCGATCTGCATGCATATACGGGAGTAAAGAGTACACAGCTTATGTTGTGCATTTAAACCGGAACGCTGCTTTCTCGCATTAAGCTGCTTTCTGTTGTCCATGTAAACATAGTGATTACTGTAACATGTCCAGACGTTTTAATATTCCCACTGTTTTCAGTGATGATCATCATTATCATAACTCTATTACAGTAAAAAAAAACATGCAGTTTTACGGTCTTTTTTCATTATTATCAGCGAAAATGAAAGGCTGTGCCAAAGGAGTCCTAATATAACCTTTAAATACTTTTACATTTTAATCATATATATTTTTTGAGAATATTATAAAGACCATCTTGTTTTGCATTGCAGTAATGCGAATTGAGAGGTTAAATGTGTGTGACGCATTAAAAATGGCACAATGTAAAAAATCATAATGGCCCTAAAATAGACATGCAAAATATAATTTCTTACATGTTTTTGTTGATTTAAGAGTAAAATTGGACACTAACATTTTCTTTACGGGATTTATTTGAGAATCACCCTATGGTGAGGTCTTTCTCTCAGGAGGAAAACCTGAGCAGGAGACTTAAGGTCTCAAAATGTGCACCATTTAATCTCATTGCTGTCTAGCAGATACGATTGAGATATTAAAGAGACCTCATTTGTGATTTTTCTCTCCAACAAGTCTTGTAATTGTTGGCAATACATGTACTCCTAATTTATTAAAATGGCAATGTAGACCTTTTTTTTTTTTTTCAAGAAAATGATGTAATGGCCAAATAAGAGAGTTGATCATAAGATCATAATTGTAGACAGAAGTATATTTATTTTGTAATTAAAGGGAACCTGAAATGACTCTTGAAGATCTTTAAGATCATCTACTTTGGTCTTCTTGTGCCAGAAAGCTGAAAATACACCCCTTCGCAATGGAGATTTGGTTGGCATAAACATGTTCCAATAACACCATGGAAAGAACAAAACTAAAAGGGACGTTTGGAAAATGTGGCAAATGGAAATAGTTTGGACTTATTTTGGTTTTGAAGTTAGAATACTTGGAAAAGTGAGTTATATAACACGGTCACAAAAATGGTCATAATGGTAAGGGTTATTGAGGACAAATCTGGGTTGTGGTGATGCTGCATGTTTTTTAATATCCACTCTCACTGTCTTCACAGTCGGATGTGGTCCACCAGAGTGTATTCGAGCTCATTCACACAGACGATCGTGCAATTTTCCGAAGGCAACTACACTTCGCTCTCAACCCCACGTCATGTGACGGCGATGGCTCTGATGGTTAGTAGCAATTTTATCCCTGTTGCAAAATCAGCCTGTGACATCCGTCCAGGCTCAATGAGTTCCCACCGGTATCATTGACTTTTTGTGGTGCCAGTCCTGAATGTTTGTGAGTAGACTACTGCCGTTGTCATTGCTGAATCAAGAAAGTATGTTTGCCGAGAACAAGACAGCTTGGGTGGGATTTATAAAATGGAGCTTTGTATAAACTCAGAATGATGATTGTTGGTAATGATTCCAACCCAATTACACCACTCTTGTTTTTGTCTTTGCTTTGGCACAACCAATCGGTCTCCAGGAATGCAGAACAGCAGTGACATCACCAGAGACATGGTCAACTACAATCCTCAACACATCCCGCCAGAGAACTCCTCCTTCCTGGAACGGAGCTTCTGTTGCCGATTCCGTTGTCTCCTTGACAATTCGTCCGGCTTCTTGGTATACATCTTAGATGTCTATTCCTTATCGAAAAGACCATAATTTGTTGTGTGTTGAATGCTGGTCCCCAGAATAGAACGCTGGTTTGGCTTTTTAACTTGCTTAAGGAGCCGTTCTTGCATTAAAAAGAGCTAGACACAGTGCAAAATATGGAACAGAATACAGGTGTCTCAATGTAAGTGAACGTTTATTTAACATGACGCTGCATTTTAAAACACGTCGCACCTTCATGAGATGCTGAAAAAACACCAAAGATGTCCGTATAGTGCATGTTTATATTGAAAAACAGCACAGACTAATGTTAAAACGTATTCTGTGTGAACAGCCCCTAACAATGCAATGCTGCTGGACCATAGAAATTCATGCTGGTCTAAGCTGGTCTTTTCAACTGGTTTACCCCCTTTTTCCAAACCAAAATCGATATTTTGGCTTTAGTTTTGGGAAGAACCCTTTGTACTACCCTCTATTGTTGGTACACAATGATACAGTCAAAGTAGTTGGATAAATAAATCTGCTGTGGATGGTTTACTCTGAACGGGTCTCAAGTTGAGTATTTATGTGCACAGAAAGTTCTCATGCAAAAGTTTAGCAGAATTCTCAAAAAATGTGTATGCACATCAATTTGTTCCTACCTTTTGTCTAATGTTGATTAATCTGATTGAGTATTCTAATTGAAGGAGCACATCCTCGCAGTTAGCAGTTTGCATAAAACACACCCAAATGATCACTACATAAGGGCTTTCTGCACAACCTCTCCTATATATAGATTCGCCACTCTGCAAACGTATACTGAAAGGGATCTCAGATCGAGATATACGGCATCTTTGTTATTTTACAATAAGTGATGCTTATTGTAGGGTCACTTAGTTATTTAATTTCTAATAATAATGTATATGAAAAACCATTTTGGTTAAACATATTCCGTGTTTTTAATGCTTCGGATCAGTTTCAGTTGGTTCTAATTTTTTTGTAAATTTAGAATAAATTTACAAATGAACTTACTGAAGAATTATGATTTCTTTGTGAAAAAATATGCACGTATGCACTGTAAGTTAATGAAACCAAATGTATCACCCTCGTGAGGCTAAAATGACTTCATGCCCTTCCCTTTACCCCAAAGGCCCTGAATTTCCAGGGGAGGCTGAAGTATCTCCATGGACAAAACAAGATTGCGGAAGATGGGACCATAGCCCACCCCCAGCTTGCTCTTTTTGTTATAGCCACACCCCTCCAGACACCCTCCATCTTGGAGATCCGGAGCAAGACTCTACTTTTCCAAACCAAACACAAGCTGGACTTCACACCCTTGGGGGTTGACACAAGGTAGCTTTGATTGCTTTTTGAGAACCCAGCTACAATATTAGTGTTGGACAAACACATTTTTGGGAAGTGTTACGAACATAGTTGTTAAACCAGGCTTATTATTTTTTGAATTTTTATTTTGTTCTTAATTTAACGTAAGAATCTTAAAGTTATTTTTAGTTTTACCTGTGTTTTCTAGTTTCAGTTAAGTTGTAGTTTTTCAGTATTTTAGTTTATTATTATTTTAGGGCTTCCACAATTAATGCATTAACTGATGTCACTTAAATTTCTTAGGTCCGTCTAGATCACTATGTAGTGCCATTTCATGTTTAATGAAGGCAGGTTGTAAAGGTTTTAAATGTTATGATATATTTTGTATCAAAAACTAAAATTATTTTGTATATTCGATTTTGAGTAATAATGTGTTTTAAGTATTCAAGTATTTTTATTTGCATAAAAAAAACAAAATTATTGGTTTTTGTTAACGATAGGTTGAACATGTTGTCATGTTAACGTTTTCCAGTCTTTTTCTCATCTTGCAGAGGAAAGGTGGTTCTTGGCTATACTGAGATTGAAATTTGTATGAGAGGTTCTGGATATCAGTTCATCCACGCTGCTGACATGATGTACTGTGCAGACAACCACATTAGAAGTGAGTTAAATCAGGCCTTGACAAGCTCTTTCAAATCAAAGCCAACTCTGTCCTAGGTTGAGTTGTTTATGAACTTGATTTGGCTCATAAATTAAGCCAATGATGTCTTGATATGGCTTAATAGGGTTCCATAAGCCTAGCAATATTATTTCCATATCTGATGTTTTAAAGTTTCTCTTTCTCCCTTATTCCTAGTGATCAAGACAGGAGAGAGTGGTTTAACAGTCTTCAGACTCCTGTCTAAAGGGGGTACATGGATCTGGGTGCAGGCCAATGCTAGGCTTGTTTATAAAGGAGGAAGGCCAGATTTCATTATTGCTCGACAGAGAGCACTAACGTAAGCATTTAAACTTGGCCTATCTTCTGGTATTGTCCATGTTGATCTGATCTGTATTAACATGTATATTTTTTGTAGTAATGAGGAAGGTGAGGAACACCTTCGTCAAAGGAAGTTGCAGCTACCCTTCAACTGTGCCACCGGTGAGGGTGTCCTGTACGAAGTTGGCCCCACACTTGACATCACAGACATTCAAACTCAGAGTAAAGGCCAGAGGATTCTCAAACCTCCATCTCTGGACCCAGGATCTCTTCTGGGATGCATGTTGAAGCAGGACCATTCACTCTATAACCAGAACAATGACCCCAATTCCCAGTTTACCCTGGACAGGGCTTTTGGGGATAGCCACGCCCTGCTTAATGTTCCTGGGAACACCTGGCAGCCATCGGCCCCCAGTACGGTGGCTGGAATCAAGGAGGAAGGTGTCATAAAGGACATGATGGAAACCCTACAGCAGATTATTGGAGACAGCACTCTTTGCAACAGCCTTCAAGAGCATGATGTGGACAATTTAGAGCTGAAGGAATGGGAAAACACCTTGCTCAGAATGAACTACAACAGCGAGATGGATTTCAATGAAATCATCACCAACGACATTCTCAACTATGTTGAGGATGCACTATTTAAGGAAAATGGCGTTCAGATGCCTGAACAGCTAAAGGACCAGAGTGCATTTGTTGAGATGCCCGAGTGCCTACCAGAGATGGAATTACAAAACACCTTAGCTGCTAACCAGGGATTCAACAGCCAGCCAGGGAATCTCCTCACTGGCTCCCCAGGTCAGGGTGGGTTTATTGGAATGAGTATTCAAGAGGATGCCGGCAATCCTGGAAGAGGGACGGCAAAGCTCACCCATATGGGGCCACAGATATCTGTTGGACAGCAGATGCTATCTGAAAATACTTTCATCCAGTCATTCGGACCGGATCAGACGCCCCAAAAGGTAGCCACCAATAATAACATTCTGTTTAATCCTCCTCTTGCCATCCAGTGTAGTCAGCCCCAGACGGAAGTCCGGCTTGGTCTGCAATCTCAGCAGCAGGTCCTACATGGTGGCTTGCAACAGAATGGAATGATACCAGCCCAGAGGAACCTACAGACTGGAAATCAGCCCCTTCCGAACTTAACGACGCTCCCTCTTCAAAGCCCTTTTTTGCAGGGCAACGCAGCCCAGAATTCCTTTCCACAACATCAGCCAATTAGTCAGAACCCTCAGTGGGTACCCAACAGCAACAATATGGTGAATAAGCTGCTGGACACTTGCGGCCGTACTGTTTTAGTCGCACAAGATGCCACAGGACTGCACTCTGCACCTACCGCACACCTACAAGGAGAGTTTTCTGTTCACACTCAAAATGCTGCTTGGCCAACATCCCAGTCTACCCCTCAACAGGTCCCTAAATCACTGTCAAGTGGGCATCAGAATATGACAGGGCTTTACGGCCAAATAACAGACTTCCAAAGAGACCCACTTGGGCAGCTAATGCCACAGACAAACACACAAGGATTTGGGACAGGCTTCCTGCCCCAGACAACTGCTAACAATGTCTATCCTCAGCAAGGGGAGATGATCAACAGCGGGCCCCCTCAGACCACCAACAGCTGCATGTTCGTAAACGCCCCTCAACCTACGGTCAACGGGATGTGTTATGGTTCTGCAGATCCGGTATCTTGCCAGAGGGGGAAAGGTCTGGTTACCCAGAGTCCTACACAGGCATCCTGCTACTACCAGAGAGGCCCTAGCGAGTCAGTCGTGGGCACAACGGTCATCCCACAAGAGGATACCAACATCAGCCCCATAGCCTGCCAGGTCTCATTGGGGTTGACTCCAGAAAGCATACTTGATCAGCAGTATCTCTCTTGCAATGGCCAGACGCAGGTAAACACTGGGATAATGTAATCAATGGCATAATTAGAACTTCAAACTAGTGTGCTCCAACTTCAGGATCAAAGCACCAGGTTTTTGTTGAGAATAGTGGGACTGCCCTGTTCTCACGCCAGGCGCGATGTGTCATCAACTCATCCAGGGCTTTTTTAACATGTTGGGTTAGGTCGGCTCTACCATCACAAGAAATTTCAATGGGATGTAAACACTGCCACCTTGTGTACAGAATAAAAGGAAATTTTGTAGGAAGTCCAGAGCTTCAGAGGTTAAAAGTGATGCTCTGGATGAATATCTTCGTAATGTGTTCAGTCGTCTTGGGGAAGGAAACAGATTAGGTGCAGTTCAGAGTTAGACTGGGCTATATCGGTAAAAAAAACATATGAAATGTGCTATATAAATATCCTTGCCTTGCCTTGCTTTAAGGGCTTTTACCTAGGGTTGTCAAAATACTAATTAATTACATGATGTGCCGATTAATTAAATTAATTGCATATATAAATATTAATTTAATATACAGTATAATTAAAACTATTATAAATATAATATACTTACAAATATATTATAATTTAAATAAATTGCATGCAATATACGTTAAATCGACAGTCCTAATTTTAATACATTCAAAGTTGCGTAAAGATTAAGTGATGATGCAAATGAATAGCTAAATTAGAGATTTGAATTAATTCATTAAAATGGACAGTTTGAACTGATGTAATTGTCAAATAAAAAGTGCATTAACGTTAATCGTAATATTTACAATGTTGTTTATTTTTACTGTATATAGCCAGCAAAAGCATAGCAGATATTTTGTAAATATTTGCTAAATCAGACAGGTAAAGTACTTTTAGCGCTAAAAATTTTTTTAGCTTTGAGTCACAAAAAACTCAACCTAGCTGAATTTAAGAGGACATTTTAGATTTAGGACAGCATTAGTGACATTATCTCGAAAAATAACCAAGGTGCAAGGACCAGAAAGCATTTCCTCAGCATAAAAGTAGCATGTGGGCAGAAAGTAGTAATTTTAACCAAAAACAGTACATACTATATACTTTTTAAGTTTTGTCTTGTCTCTTGGAGTGATCAAAATCATTGGCTCAGTAAAGTCATAAAAAATGTGCATGTTTTCTATAAAAAGTACATTAACAAATCATAAAGGAAGCCATCAGAACTATTCGTCAGTAACCGCAGACTGTGCACAGAAGTGCATAAATGTTTTTAACAGAGATAGTTCTGCTTTAAATTCTTTTCCTTGCACAACTTAATAAACATCATGGCATGATTGCCACAGAATGGGAAAAACATTCCTTTAATGGTTTTAATTTTGTCTCTCCACAGATCGCAAACCATCCACTGGAGGAGAAAGGAACGTTCCACTTTCCCTCGCTGGCCAACGGAACCACGTACTTTTCCCAGAACAACCAAAGCAATTGTTATGACTATTAAGAGACCTATCTCACCCGTTGCAGTGACTGCCACGTCAATGGTCTGACAAGCAGTACCTGTCTTAAAAAATAGTATGCACGCATAAATACCGCAACTTTTTCGTCCCTTGAGAGAGAGATGCCTTAACGCTTCTGATGAGGCTCTTGGCTTAAAACCTACGAGATATTAAGTATCTTTAAGAGGCACACGAGAAATGAGCAGTGGCAAAATGGAAATATACATTTTTTTAACGCATGCTCTTCGTCCCTGATAGATCTTTTTTTTTTATTTTTTTTTTATCATCATTCTGGCAAGGAAAAAAGTGCAAAAGAGAGCATGA
Source organism: Myxocyprinus asiaticus (assembly GCF_019703515.2). Classification (NCBI taxonomy): domain Eukaryota; kingdom Metazoa; phylum Chordata; class Actinopteri; order Cypriniformes; family Catostomidae; genus Myxocyprinus; species Myxocyprinus asiaticus. The sequence continues at coordinate 5,887,167 of NC_059392.1, read as the reverse complement.
TGGCAAGGAGAGGTGCATGAGCAAGTGCATATGTGTGTGTGTTTATAGTGGAGAAGCCTAGAGTTCATTTATGAAGTATGCAGAAGGAACGGTGGAACCTTTTAATTGCAGCAATGATATTTCTGTGAAATCAGTACAAGGTGCACACAAGATGCCATTTCGACTCTAAAGGGAAACCCTCTTATTTTGCTACCGATCTACTCAAGAAGGTGGAATTTCCCACCCGTAGACCTTAAACCCTAATGTTGGCAGTTGACCGGACTCCCAAGACCGCATTTTGTCGCGAATAATCCAGTGAGTGTGTATTCACAGTGTACTATAGGAACTAATAGTCTACTAATGGCCTGCGTGACATCCTTGGACTGTCGGAACAAATTGCTGATATGATGACGGCAAGATTGTCCCAGAACTGCCCTGAAGTTCCACCTACTTTTACTTTCTGGACAACACCGACGAAAGGCTGAAGGTCTTATCGAACACCATCAAACTCAGAAACTGGACAGCCAGATTTGCGGAAAAAGCAACACAAAATTGGATCGTCGCACGGACATCGCATTTTCAATGCAAGCGAACTCTGGCTCTTTTTTTTTTTTTTTTTTTTGCTGTGGAACACTGTCATCAAGGAGTAAAAACAAAAACGTAAAGACTTTAGTTCTCTGAACGCCCTGCGTCTGCTTTTTTCACTTTTTATGGCTACATTAACCATATGTTTCATGTGTATTACAACAATATCAGAATGTTAAGATACAGCTTAACATTTATTTGTTCAGTTTTGTTTAAAAATGTCTTTTGTACTTTTTTATGCATATAATCGAAACTGTGGAAATACCATTGAGCCATTTTTGTCCACTTTTAATTTGCTGATCACAGCTACGCTCTTTTCTTTTAGTTTGCTTTTGCTTTAACGCTTATATGGAAGAATTCTAGGAATTCTTAAACCGTGTTACGTGCCATGACATCCGCACCAGCCAGCCGAGCATATCCTGCCTCCAGAAAGAAGGGGTAAAATGTCATAAAAGAAAGAGAAATTTGAGAGTTGTCAGAAGACATGCAGTAGACTAGCTGTCAAAGCCTTAGTCGAGAGTGAACGATCGCAAACAACAATAAGTAATCACGATAAGAAGATTTAACGATATTAAAGAAGATTTTAAGATATTTAATGATTGTGGCCACAGTGAAATTTTAACTACGTCTTTGTGAATCTATACCGTTGTCAAGACTTAATATATCAGGAAATACAGCAGGAGCCAAAATTGTTAGTACGTAGAGAAGGGCCTCATTCATGAAACACAAGCCAAACAAATTTCTGTACAAAATGTTTGTAAAAAAAAAAAAACATAAATTGTCGCTTTTAAACAGATTTACACAAGAATGGGTTTACAAGTAATTTACTCAGAAATTTGAACACTTGAAGGCTCTCATTTATGGGAAATGAGTTGTACCAATTTCTGTGTAAATCGTAGAGTTGGGGTACCATCTGTGAGTCCAAGTCAAGGGTCCAATTTTAATGGATTTGGACTTGTCACGGACTCGGATGCATTTATACTCGGACTTGACTTGGACTCGAGCCTTTGGGACTCTAGCCGAGTCTAGCCGAGTCCATGGTATTTGATTTGTGATGCAATGAACAAAATAAATAAATAAAAATAACGAAATGGAAATAAATGGACACTCCATCTGCAAGCAGTTGTAATACCCCCTGATGTCGTAGACGTAGCCAGAGTTTGTTTCACCGTATTGAGCAAACAAACCTGCAGAGCCACACACTCGGTCAACCAATACGCTTGAATGTTATTACGGAGACTGCTGTATAACATCGATTACCGAGGTGGCTGGCACAACGAACGGATAAAGACAGGTATGTAGCAAATGTAATAGAAACTACAAGGCAGTTTCGCACACAGCATGGGACCTGACAGCTGGTAAAATCGCACGCGGCATTTGTGCAGCCAAGACGTGGTTTCGTCGTGGTTAAGAAGTTCATTAAGTCAAGTCACCCTCATCATGTCTCTCACAGTTTACTAAAACTTATTTTATTAAATAAAAATTCAGAACAATATTATTAATATTGGGCTATTAAGTCTTTTTAGGCATAATGTATCCACACGTAGGCATCTGTAGTTTCTTGAGGTCCACGCAGTGTTGTCAGCTTGAACTGGCCCTTGATGAATTAACTGTAACTTTTTAAACAGTCGGGACATTTTTTTTTAATTGATAAAGCAGACTGCAACTCTGAAAAACAGATAAACAGCACCTATTTATTGTTTTTCTGTTTTAAAAGCATTGATGGGCTGCTTAAAATATGTTCTTTTTCCACAGTAAAATGCACAATGAAATATGAAGTTATTTTGGGCAGCGAAATGTTTTGTTTATAATTTAATTATAGATTGGGTGACCAGACGTCCCGGTTTATTACACAGGACAGTCCTGGTTTTTGGTAGGGTCACTGATTATTTTCTTTACAAATTAAATCTCCTCATTGACAATTGTGTTTTCTTAGTTGTGAAAGTTAAAATAAGCTTAACATATTGATGTTGATTTTACGGTTTCAATTTGAATTCAGATTTATGAACGGATTCATTCGGACTCGACTCGGACTCGGCATGTTATGGAATCGGTCTTGAGTCCGACTCGGCACCTTTTGGACTCGGACTCGATTGTTTAAAGACTCGGACTCGACTAAGGTGGACTCGAACCCAACACTTGTAAATCGTTCGTAAAACCATTCTTGCGAAAAATTTGTCACAATGTGTCGCAAGAAGTTTCCACAACCGTAATTAGTTCTGCTTGTATTTCATGATTGAGGTCCAACATTTGCAGACCCCTTTGTGCCTTATTTTAGCAGAATATAAAGCCATTTTATGAGATTGTATCATAGCATTATGAATGTGTAGGCTATCAAAACAGATTTGTGTGAAACATTTCTCTAAGCTAGGGAAATATGACTGATTGGTTTTATTGTAATAGATTAATTGCTACCTACTTTTTGAAAATACTTTTTATACGAACCCTTTGCTTTAATTTGCGTATAGAAAGTTGTAGCGTTTCTGCTTGTGAGATATTGTACTTTATTGAAAGTATGGTGTGATAATAATGGCAAACACTGTATATATAGTACCCTCAAAGTCATGCACCCAAAAATGTTCCTTTAATCATTTAAAATGGGAACACTCTGTGCCTTAATTTCTTTCTCCCCAAGGATATTTCACTTATTTCACAAGGATGCCTCCCTTTTTCTCTTTCTTTTTGGATGAAATGATCTTGGCTTGCAGAGGAGCAAAGGATTTGAAATGGCATCTATAATTGAATCTGAGAAGCAACTTTTTTAACAACTGATTGTTGTTAGCATGGACGGAACCAGTTATGCTAGGGAATGCTAGTATACTAAGTGTTGTACATAGCCTCACACTTCAAGAGTCGCCGGACACTCAATTTCAGCTCGACCATCTTCATAACTTAATTCGTCCGAGTGTTTAAAACAGCTTTCATTTGCAAGATTAGCGACTTTTGTTATCTTTTTGGTTTTCGTTCAGAGATTAGCTTTGGCTTCGATGTAGTGTAAATAAAACGTTTTGTAGTTGTTCGCCAGGTGTCAGCTGGTTTAGAGCAGAGGTTGGTAAATTGCTCAGTGAATGTATGATTAATAGTTGGTTCATGGATCACTTCGTTGACTGATCTATTAATTAGTAACGTTGGATCATAGGATTAAATACGCACAAATAATAGCCATGCATTTCTTTTGTTCTGATTCTGTTTTATTGCCTTAAAATGTATATAACATGGCTTGTGTACGCCTTTTCACTTTCAATGTCGTCAGATAAAAATTTGCGCCAGGTTTGGAAACGTTTTATGCAGTTTCGTGTTCACCACTTTCTTTATATCCATCCATATCTCTCACGTTACTCTTTATTTTAGAGTGGTTTCATAAAGGTGCCTCGACATTAGTAATTTTTGACTGGATAAGGTTAAAAAAAACGACACTTTAATTTCCTTTGCCATCAGTGCCATTTGTTACAACAGTTTTATAATCTGTACAATACTAATACACATATTTCATAGAACTCACTAACAGCATTTAACTCACCCAGTGCCAAAAATTGTCTACACATACAAACACATTTTAGGATACCCTCCCCCATCACCACTAAACTATGCATCCTTTAGAAAGAAATTATAGCACATGCTTGATGCTTGCGTAACGTGTTTATGAGGTCTGTCGTTAAATGCAGTATCTTTGTTTGTTTTATGTATCATTGTATGTTTCTATGCTTGTTTATTTCTTTCTTTTCACCCGGCATTGTAAATGCTTACACATGTACTACACTGCCTGGCCAAAAAGTCGCCATTTGGATTTAAATAAGCAGATACTTAAGACTATGATTGGATCATTATTGCAGTGATTAATAAGTTTCAGCTGGCAATAATTATTTTAACCCTAAATGATGCAGTGTGTAGCTTCTCATTTCTTAAACAACCATGTCGTTAGACATATCCCGTGGTTGTGGAAAATATGTTACTGTGTTTCAGAAGGGGCATATTATTGGCCTGCATCAAGCAAAGAAAAGTACTAAGGAGCTTTCTGAAATCACTGGAAATGGGTTAAGAATTGTCCAATGCATTATTAAAAACTGGAAGGGTAGTGGTGGACCAAGAGCTTTGCGGAAGAAATGTGGTTTGAAAAAAATCTTGAATGATCGTGATCGGAGATCACTAAAATGCTTGAAGTCATATCGTAAAAAATCGACAGTAGAACTCACGGCTATGTTTAATAGTGAAAGTAAGAGCATTTTCACACGCACAATGTGACAAGAAATTACAGGATTGGGACTAAACAGATGTGTGGCCACAAGAAAGCCACTTGTTAGTGAGGCTAATTGGAAAAAAAAAACACTTCAGTTTGCTAGGGAGCATAAAGATTGGACTGTGGTGCAATGGGAAAAGATCATATGGTCTGATGAGTCCAGATTTACCCTATTCCAAAGCAATGGGTGTGTCAGGGTAAGAAGGGAAGTGCATGAAGCGATGCACCCATCATGCATAGTGCCCACTGTACAAGCCTCTGGAGGCAATGTTATGATCTGGGGTTGCTTCAGTTGGTCAGGTCGAGGCTCATCAATGTTAAGCGGTAATAAAATGAGGTCAGCTGACTACCTGAATGTACTGAATGACCAAGTTATCCCATCAGTGGATTTATTTTCTTCCCTGATGGCACGGGCGTATTCCAGGACAACAATGCTAACATTCATCGGGCTCAAATTGTGAAAGAGTGGTTCAGGGAGCATGAGGAATCATTTTCGCTCATGAATTGGCCACCACAGAGTCCTGACCTTAACCCCATTGAAAGTCTTTGGGATGTGCTGGAGAAGACTTTACAGAGTGGTTCGTCTCTCCCTTCATCAGTACAAGATCTCGGCCAAAAATGTATGCAACTCTGGATGGAAATAAATGTTGTGACATTGCATAAGGTTGTTGAAACAATGCCATGATGAATGCGCACCGTAATTAAAGCTAAAGGTGGTCCAACGAAATATTAGAGTATGCTACTCTTTTTTTTTTTTTTTTTTTTTTTTTTTGGCCAGGCAGTGTATATATCCTATTTTGTACATTGTTCTGCACAACTGTAAAATCTATTTACGTAAATGGATGTCCCACAAATACAGGCTATACACACACATCTATATTATATATATATATAAAATATAGCTCCTGTTTGTTTTGTATTATCAAATTATTAACTTTTTGTTGTGGCTCTCAATATTGATATCTTTATAATATTAAAAGGTGGTCAATGACTCAAAAGACTTGAGTGGATCTTTTTATTAGAACATCTTTCTAAATGCAAAAATTCACCACATATTACACATAAAAGTGTTATTCATGCATTCATATGTGATAATGCTTCAACTTTTGGCTTTGATAACTTTAATTTCTAATAATTTTTAATGACGTAGGACAGATGGGCTGATACATAGATTGACTTTTTATGTTTTGGCTTTATCACAGGGTTGTATTGGCCACGGGTTTACCACATGGTGGTGCAAATGTACATACTCTGCATGTGTGCCAGTAATAGACCATTTCAGTACTACTGAAAGTCTAAAATGAGAAATTATGAAGGTTTGGATCATTTAACCCAACCATTTGATCAAATTTATTTCATTTTGGGATGAACTATCACTTGAACAGATTCAGTAGTCACGCTTTGAAAAGTTCAATTGGCAACAAGTGCCAAATCTATTTTTAATATTTTTTTTATAAGAGCTTGTATATGGATATCCTTGTTACAACACGGTGCATTTGGCCATGATTTTATAAGGCATTTTACAACTAACTGGGGAAGATGTACAAACTCTTTTGAATCATCTTTTATTCATTATTCCCCTGGAAGTTCATGTGGATAAACAGATGTGTGTTTAAAGCCAGAAGCTTGCATATACTTCAAGTGACTTTGCTGTGATCCTAAAATAACTTTTATTTAATACCATCATTATATTCAATAAATGCTGAACATGGTGATGCGAAACAAACTTAACAAAACGAAGACAAAAACAAAAATGCCACCGAAGAAAACCGGTAATGCAGTAGAGGAAGTGTTGGAGGAGATTAGAAAATCTCTGAACTTCATGTTGGATGAACTGAGCACAGTGGCTAAACAACAAGCTATGCTACTTTATTTGATGGACGAAGTCAAAATGTTTGGAATCAGACTATTTAATTTATGTATGTGAAACGTTCCTATTAAAGTACTAATCCAGGTTCAATACAAGTTAAGCTCAATTGACAGCCTTTGTGGCATAATGTTGATTGCCACAAATATTAATTTTGACTTGTGCCTCCTTAAATATATATATATATATATATATATATATATATATATATATATATATATACACACACACACACACACACTACCGGTCAAAAGTTTTGAAACACTTACTCATTCTTTATTATAATTATTTTCACATTTTAGAATAATAGTAAAGTCATCAAAACTATGGAATAACATAAATGGAACTATGGAAATTATGTTGTGACTAAACAAAATCCAAAATAAATCAAAACTGTGTTATATTTTAGCATCTTCAAAGTAGTCACCCTTTGCCTAGAATTTGCAGACATGTACTCTTGACATTTTCTCAACCAACTTCTTGAGGTATCACCCTGGGATGCTTGTTAAACAGTATTGAAGGAGTTCCCATCTATGTTGGGCACTTATTGGCTGCTTTTCTTTATTATTTGGTCCAAGTCATCAATTTCTTTTCTTTTTTTAATTATTAAATTTGAGTTTTATAATGAAATAAATTAATATGGTTGCACAATTATATTTTTGTCTACAAAACTAATTTCAAACATTTAAGCATATGCCTTCAGATCAAAAGATTTTTAAGATCATGAGAAACATTTCAGTCAAGTGTTTCAAAACTTTTGACCGGTAGTGTATATATGCAGTATATTAGGGCTGTCAATCGATTAACATTTTTTAATCAAATTAATTACATGGTATGCTGACTAATTAATTGCAATTAACTGCAAACAAAAATATTTGCTGAGAAAGCTACTCAAAAAATAATTAAACATATAATGATTAAATAATTATAAATAGTTACATTTAAATAATTATTAATATATATATATATATATATATATATATATATATATATATATATATATATATATATATAATAATACAATTAAAATGCATTACATTATTTTGGCATACAAATGAAGTCTTTACAAAAATTGGCTTTAGTATGCAAAAAAAATAATTTTTTAATTAATAATCAATTAATATTCATGAGCCATAGTAGGATTCGTTAAATTCGCCAGTTGATTTGCGCCAGTTTGCCTTTCAGCAAATCAGACAGGGATGCAGGAGGACGCACGTGACGTATTTAATATTAATGAGCCAAGCTTTCAGCATTAGTAATATAGATCTCAGTTGACCAATCGCAGGGCAGCTAGCATGTAAATTCTGACGTCCTGTATCCTAGGAGATTTTCCCCTTTTGCCTTTAAGTCGCGGCCTGTGAAGCTCTGCGCGCGCTCCTGCGCAAATCTGTGCCGGTCAACCGAGTGCGCGTGCCGCTAACCTGACTAGTCGGGGGCGCGCAGTTGGGGTACTTAGTGGAGCAGCTCGGGCAAAATAATGAATTAGACGCGAAGCGGGGACAAATTATGACTCTGGATTTGGATTATTTTGCCCACACTGTGTATATATAGATTATAATTTATTGTTTTATCCATGAATATGACTTTGGAGGGTTGTTTGTACAAACTCCGCCGCACTAAGGGTGAAGAATATAATAAAGAAGCGGATGTGCACCTGCTGTCACTGTGCATCTGAATGCTGAAATTGCAGAAAGGACAACTTTTTTGCAATTATGTTGCAGCATTGGTGCCTTTTATTGCACAAAGCAACAATATTATAATTATGATTTATATACTGAACGTCGACTTTGGATTTTAACACCCATGACCTGCACAGCGAATTTTGTGATTTTTGTTGTTTATTTATAGTTTTTTGTACACGTCAAAAGAGACAGAGGGGATCCCGTGTATTAGTGGGTCTGGTTATCATTTGTGGGTTGAATTTTTTTTGGATCTGAAGAGTCTTAAACATGTATGCAGGACGGAAAAGGAGAAAACCAGTGCAAAGAACGTAAGTTGGAAATAAGTGTGTATGACGCATGTATTCACTCAATGCTTAGTGCATGTAAACTGAATGATTAACCCAACAGTAGATAATACAAACAAATAATAAGCAAAAATGTACTTGTCATAAAGTTTTTATGTTGATTTCTGGCCAAAAAAAAAAAAAAAAAAAAAAAAATGAATACAGTTGGCTACACTAATGATAATTTGACCTAAATTGAATGTAATCTCTCTTACAGGCCCATCTGTCAAAAATAAATATTTATATTTCACTGTTATTATTCCACTTAAGGTCATATAATCGGTATCGGTATGAATATTATAAGCCGTTGCTGCAGTACAGGATTTTTGTGTTAATATAGTGTTTAATGTATAAACATATGCATCATATTTATTTTCATGCATCATGGCTTCATTGCTCATTTGGTACAATAGTCAAATTATGTAACTCGTTGGCATTTTTCGTTCAAATGAAACACAAGGACCAAAAAGTTGCAGTAGCTACTTTAAATGAAATGAAATCTAAACTCCCGAATTCTGCTGTGCACAAGCTGGAAAATCGGACAAAAAAATCTGCCATAATATTTTATTATATATTTATTATATTTTTAATAAAAAAAAACATTTATTTTTATGTTTCTATTTAAATATTTATTCATATTTAATTTTATTTAATATTTTTAATGTAGGGTGACCGCTAATTTACGTTCAAATGCGAGTCATTCGAGGTCGATCGGTATTTTTCGTTCGATTATACGTGTGCAACATTGCTTAAATTGCTTATTATTAATATAAAGTAAATGGATTTCGACTGCAATCTGTACTGATAAATATTATATAAGATATTTAATAATTATTGCGATATATATATATATATATATATATATATAATTTTTTTAACGTAGTTATACACCGATTATAAAAAAGATTTATAAAATATTTTATGCACAAAAATGATGCACAGATGATCCTTTTTCATCTGACCTTTGTGTCTTTTGTGTGATGAAATCACCATTACAAAATTCTCATATGGCCATATGTGAACATACATTAAATCATAATTCATATATTATCATTATAGTATATATATATATATATATATATATATTAAAATTCCACTAGTATTTGGGAAACTATATTTTGCATATGTGAAAACGGACATTTTTGTAGTATTTTGAAATATATGTTCCATTTGTGTACAAGGATGTGACTTTTTATATCAGTGAAAACCATTTCATACATGTGTTTTACATATTGTTTGAGATTTGGTCCTAGTCACTTGCCTGCTTGACTAAATTAGTGTATTTACAATAACAGACTAGTGTGATGTTTGTGTGGTTATGTGTAGTACTTAGCTCTAGTTTAGGGACAAAATTGTAAAAAGTTATTTTTGAGGGTAGGGTTAGTAGCCTATATTTTTATTATAATTAGCTTTCTGTATGTGTGTGGGTCAGGATTTGCTTACATTGTTGGGACCAGCCAAAGGTCTCCATGAGGAGAATGGTGTAAAATAGAAAAAAAAACAAAAAATTTACCCTAATTAATAATAAAAATAAAATTAAAAAAGGTTACTGTGAGGGCTATGTTTATAGGGGTAGGGTTTTGGGATAGAAAACATCCTTATTCCCCACCATAATAGAAGGACAAATGTGTGTGCTGTATATGATCTTAAAATATGGTTTTCACAAAGTGTGCTCTTGTTCTCAGGGTGAAACAGTCCCCAGCTGAAGGTGTGAAATCAAACCCATCCAAACGTCATCGAGACCGGTTAAACTCTGAGTTGGACCAGTTGGCCAGCCTCCTTCCGTTTCCCGAAGAGGTTACCAGCAGCCTGGACAAACTCTCCATCCTGCGTTTGAGTGTCAGTTACCTGCGAGCTAAGAACTTCTTCTCAGGTGAGTTCACATGGAGCGAACTGATGTTGTGTGTTTGGGGACAAAATTATCCCCAAAATTGGGCTAAATCTGACTAAACCTCCCTTTTGGGACATTTTGGGACATCCTCATTTGGAAAAACGATTCCTAAATACAGTAAATAATGTTTTTATTATAAAAATGCAAAAAGCTTTCTTTTAAGGGTAGGGTTAGTCTATAGTAATTAACTCCAAATAAATGGATGTTTGTCTAGATAGCATAATAAGTGTGTGTGTGTGTGTGTGTTCTTTTGAATGTGGTGATGTAATATTTTAGTGTGCAGGGTCAGATTGTTGTGACACAGTGGAAAGGATCATAATCCTGAATTATGCAAAGGACAAATAAAAACACAAACATCTCAAAACGGTTGTAATTAGGGGCTCTTACGTTAAACTGTTAGACTGCCATATCGAAAATGGACAAACACTTGATGATCCGTGCAGGCAAAGAACCAATGAGTTTGTGTCATTGTTATGGATATCTAAACAACAATACGCAGAGGTCATGACCATTGTGCCGTATTATCACAAATAGATAGATGGATGAATGGATGGATCTGTAAAGTCTTAGAGTCAGCATTGTGTAGTTTGATTAAATGTGATTGTAATTTGTGTATAAAAATAAATAGTTAAATTATAATTGTATTTATAACCCCAGTGAGCAAGCCGAATGCGACTGTGGCGAGGAACACAAAACTCCATAAGATGTTGGTTAATGGAGAAAAATAACCTTGGGAGAAACCAGGCTCACTGTGGGGGCCAGTTCCCCTCTGGCTAAACAGCATGAATATAATGCCAATATTAGTTATTTGTGTGCAGTGCAAGCCATGGTTTAAATGATTAAACTAAGTAAGTGTTAAGGTCCAGAGTTTAAACAAAGATTTTGTATGAACTGTAAGATTAATGACTAATGTCTTTGAAGTTCATCCTGGATTAACTGCAGAAGTTCACATAGATGCAATTGTCCTTTGTTAGTTGGCTGATGAAGGCTTTTGTTGGCAATTAATTGATAGTCTATGTATTCCATTTCAAGAGTGTAGTCCATAAATAAACAAAGGTGATGCAGGCAGAGATCAATGACGTGCATCGCAGTTCAACCGGCAGGTCATTTCGGTGAGGGTCAGTGGGGTCCATCCTAAATCCAAGGTTCAGGCAGAGGCATATGGATTATCCATTGTCTTACAGTTGGAGCTGGAATCAGTTCATCCTCTGAAGTCTATCGTAAAAGACTGAAGTGATGTCTGGCTAGCACCTGCTGTAGTATGTCATCATCATTCAGCGACATGTAGCAGTGGAGTCTGACACAAAGCAGGAATGGATATGATATGAATCCTGAGGTTGAGACAGGGAAACAAATAGAATAATATTAGTGTAGATGCCATTTCATTTATTGCAGAGTTATAGATTATGAGAAATGTTTCTGGTTCTGGCAGACCTAACTAAAGAGGCCTAATTGTGAGTTGATGGATAAATAAGGTGTATGCCTGGCTAAATAGATAAGTCATTAGTCTAGACTTAAACTGAGTGAGTGTGTCTGCCTCCCGAACAGTGTTAGTCAAATACTATCACTATTACGACTATGAGCCAAATTACTGGAGAGGAGAGCGGCACCTTCCCTGGAGGGATGGAGTCCATCTCTCTTTATTTGTTCAGGTCTACCCCAAAAAAGCTTCCAATTGTCTATAAATCCTGTGCTATTCTCCGGACACCACTCAGACATCCAGCCATTCAGTGACACTAATCTACTGTAAACCTCATCACCACGACAAGCAGGGAGGGGGCCAGAGCATATTACAGTGTCTGACATAGTTTTTGCAAGTTCACATTATCTTTAGTGATCCCTGACTGGTGAAGCTGGACATCGTTAGTGCCGACAAGAATAACAATTTTAGAAAATCTACATTTAGCATTAGCCAGGACTTGTAAATTTGATCTGATGTCAGATTAACTATTGTTAAATGCATTTAACAATAGTGGCTGGAGTCTCTATTTCCACGTTCCTTACAACAGAATCACCAATAACAAGGGCTCTTTCAACATGATTCTCAGTGGGTGCATCACTGAGTGGGGAGAATTGATTTGAAACCCTAACAGGAACAGGAGAGTGGTGTCGTTTTGCTGAGCGAGTATGCCACCGAGATGTCACCCAAACGCCCTGCTGCGGGGGCTCTACAGCCAGAACCAAAGTGTTTGTTGCTCGCTGTACTACCCGCGTCCAAAACAGCATCTACCGGCTTCTCTTTCTCACTGACCTCCACTAGCGTTCATATGCGTGTCTCTAACTCATTAACCTTCTCCGTCAGCCTGACTAATTTCTTACATTTATCACATGTGAATCCCTCACTGCTGACAGAAGAAGCTATAGTAAACAATGTGGCATGCAGTGCTGGAAGAAATAAGATGAGCAGATGCCATGACTTACCACAATTGTTTGTTGTTGTTGTAATGGTTGTTCTTGAGCGGTGAGTGTTTGAGATCGATGTGGTTCGATGTGGTTCCTGATCAGCAGATGTTTGAGAATGATGCGCGCTGAAACAGTAGAAAAGCGGGAAAAAACGAAGCACGCGGTAAAATGGCAAAGGATAAAACTATGAACGTATAAGAATAAGCAATGCTAAGCAGACTGGCAAGCTACAAACACAGACTTTTGCAGCGTGCTGGCAGCAACCAGAACAGGAACTCTAATAGAAGTTAGAAAATGTATGCTCTAGATTATAAGTAAATACTGTATCATTCATGATTGTTTGTTATCCTTACAGTCTATCATCATGTATTAATATTTAAATAAAGTAGAAAACCTTGCTATATTTATTTGCTAATTTGAGTACATTTCACAGGTAAATAAAATAAGTACATTTTACTTAACTTTTCGAAACTGGTTTTCCAAACATGCACCAGGCTTTCACTGTTTGCAAGTGAACCATTGCACCATTTTTATAGTTGATTTTGTTGTTCCATTTGGTAACTTCTTGTTTTGTGCAGTCCAAAGGTCATTTTCTACTTAAAATTACCCGTTCATGATCAAAAAAATTATCTGTTGATTGTCATCCTGTTTTGTGCACCAAGTGTTGAGGTCTACACGCGCAGCTCTGTGTCTTGATTTTATCGGCAGTAATGCAAGATGATGTTGTTTAATAGACTACATAGCATGCATATGGAAGGCTTCTGTATGTCACGTGGTACATGATTAAACATTTTTAAGGAAAGTTCAAAATGTGAAATGTTAAAATGGCAACTTAAGTTTATTTAAGTACCATGTTCATCAGATTTGTACATAAAAGTAAATGTATTAAGTAAACGTTTAAGTTAAATTTACTTACTTTAATCAATATTATGTCATGAAGTTAAGTAGACAACTTTATACCATAAAATTGTACTTGGAAAAACTGTGTGCAAAAACCTGTGAAAGTAAATCTTACTAGTCATTTCTTTCATGATAGATAGATACTGTAGATAAATAGTTAGTTAGTTTGGTTATGTTACGTTAGTTTGGTTACGTTACATTAAGTGAGGTTAGGTTAGCATTTGTTTGTTTTCATATATGCGTATTTCTGTTCCCAGATTTAGATACCCAAGCTGATTAGATTTGTTTTAAGCTATTTGGCTTGTTATCAACACATTACTGACATTCCATTGCCATGAAGAATGAGTTTTTCGCTAATTTGTTCGTTTTTAGTTTCACGTAAAAGAGCGCCAAGGTCAGCACTTTAACGTTCATGTTCTTTATTTGTGCTGAAAGCCTTTGGCCGAAGCTCTCGTTGCTTGTGGTGGGCCCAGATGTCCTTCCCCTTATTAAAACATCCATTCGTTGTAGCCTTCCAGCTTACGGACGAATATCATAACAATACGTCCACACTTTCATTCTGCGGCAGATTGTGTGGGCCAACAGCCCTGGATGCATATCACAGAGGGCGCCCACTCTATCAATGAAAAACAAACTCTGAGCAAATACGCATCTGAAACTGTAATATGATTGGACAAATATGTCATTGTCTCTGTGACTCGTAATCGTTTAATGGCGAATCGAGCGTGGACGTGCTGCTCTGCAGGAACTGGCTTCCTCTCAGGCATGAATAATTAAACATAACAAGCTTAAAGAATTTATCAAATGGATGGGTGAGTTTAAAATGGCTGTTACGGTGAATATGTGAGAGACTGACTGAGTGATCTAGATTAAATGTTTGTGTATATGCATTTTCGAAATCATCGTATGTTGTTGTTTTATAACAATGACTAATTGTTGAATGATGTCACTGATAATTATCGCCGTTGTGACATCAGTGATGATGATGTTGATGTTATTACAGAGGTAATTGTTATTGTCATTCAGTTTGCATTCAAACATAATATTATTGCTATCCAACAGCAGTTTTGATGTCTCAACAGAATCAAATAAATATTTTATTATTTAAACATTACTGAAACAAATGTCTAATCTAATCAAACTGCATCAAATCTTTGTCTGGAAGTTCCTTAAAGGGGTAGTGTGTAATCTTAAAATTTTTTAGATGAAATGTAATGCTATTTTCCTCGCATTTTGCATCCGTAATATGACTTGCACTACGTCCTAGTGAAATGGGAAATTCAAATAAATATTTGAAGACAACGCAATATTTGAGACATAACAGTTGGGTGTGACTTTATTTTGTCTATTGGGAAAGACCGGTTGTTGGAGACAAGGGGTTGGAAAATGAAAGATTGTGAAACGCACTAAAGATTTATTGCAAAATGTGTCAGACAAAATATGTTTACTTTGTAAACTGACTCAGGATCATTGTAAACTGACTGTGAATGTCTCTTCAGGGAGGAAGGGATGTTTTAGTCTGAATGTAGGTCATTGTTTCCATCACTTATAATGCCTCAGGAAACTTACTGTTTTATTGGAGTGACGGCAACTAAAACAAGACCCCAATTAAACTTCCTCTTCCTCTTTGTGCACTCTCGCCCTTTTCTGCCCACCCTTCTCTCCTGGTTCTGTCTCTCTCTCTCTCTCTCTCTCTCTCTGTCTATATACTCCGGGTCATGGCACCAGTTGTTTCTTTCTCCCCCCTCTCCATCCTCTATCATTCAAAGGATCGTAGCATAATTTGTTATGATGAGTAAATTAAACATCATTTGCTGTAAGTAAACAGAACAAATACTATCTGATGTGTGAATATTAGATTCCAGTTTTCATTAAAAGGCTGGTATGAATTGTGACATTTAGTGGGATGCTGCCTGATAGGATATACTGTATCATTAATTATTACATTAAACACTTAAAATTGTATTTTGTTCCACACAAGTGTTGTGGTTGCTAGTGTTGTTCTGAATGCGTTGCTATGCAGTTACTAGGGTGTTCTTCATGTTTTTAGAGCGTTGCTATGCAGTTGCCAAGGTGTTTTGCATTGTTTTTAGAGTACTGATATGCCCTTCAACAGGGTGTTCTGAGTGGTTTTTAGTGCATTGCAATGGAGTTATTAGGGCATTTTGCGTTGTTTTTAGAGTGTTGCTATGCCCTTTAACAGGGTGTTCTAAGTGTTTTTAGTGCATTGCCATGCAGTTGCCAGGGTGTTCTGAGTGGTTTTGGAGTGTTGCTATGCAGTTGCCAGGGTGTTTTGCATTGTTTTTAGGGCATTGCTATGCCCTTTAACATGGTATTTTGGGTGGTTTTTAGTGCATTGCTATGCAATTGCCAAGTTGTTTTGTGTTGTTTTTAGTGCCTTGCCATGCCCTTTAACAGTATTCTGGGTGTTTTTAGTGCATTGCTATGCAGTTGCCAAGGATTTTTGTGTTGTTTTTAGTGCATTGCTATTCCCTTTAACAGGGTATTCTGTGTGGTTTTTAGTGCATTGCTATGCAGTTGCCAAGTTGTTTTGTGTTGTTTTTAGTGCATTGCTATGCCCTTTAACAGGGTATTCTGGGTGTTTTTTAGTGCATTGCTATGCAGTTGCCAAGGTGTTTTGTGTTGTTTTTAGTGCATTGCTATGCCCTTTAACAGGGTATTCTGGGTGTTTTTTAGTGCATTGCTATGCAGTTGCCAAGGTGTTTTGTGTTGTTTTTAGAGCGTTGCTATGCCCTTTAACAGGGTGTACTAAGTGTTTTTAGTGCATTGCCATGCAGTTGCCAGGGTGTTCTGAGTGGTTTTGGAGTGTTGCTATGCAGTTGCCAGGGTGTTTTGCATTGTTTTTAGGGCATTGCTATGCCCTTTTACAGGGTATTCTGGGTGGTTTTTAATCTGTTGCCATCCAGTTGCCAAGGTGTTTTGTGTTGTTTTTAGTGCATTGTTATGCCCTTTAACAGGGTATTCTGGGTGGTTTTTAGTGCGTTGCTATGCAGTTGCCAAGGTGTTTTGTGTTGTTTTTAGTGCCTTGCTATGCCCTTTAACAGTATTCTGGGTGTTTTTATTGCATTGCTATGCAGTTGCCAAGGATTTTGTGGTGTTTTTAGTGCATTGCTATTCCCTTTAACGGGGTATTCTGTGTGGTTTTTAGTGCGTTGCTATGCAGTTGCCAAGGTGTTTTGTGTTGCTTTTAGTGCATTGCTATGCCCTTTAACAGGGTATTCTGTGTGGTTTTTAGTGCATTGCTATGCAGTTGCCAAGGTGTTTTGTGTTGATTTTAGTGCATTGCTATGCCCTTTAACAGGGTGTTCTTCATGTTTTTAGTGCATTGCTATGCAGTTGCCAAGGTGTTTTGTGTTGATTTTAGTGCATTGCTATGCCCTTTAACAGGGTGTTCTTCATGTTTTTAGTGCATTGCTATGCAGTTGCCAGTGTGTTCTGAGTGGTTTTGGAGTGTTGCTATGCAGTTGCCAGGGTGTTTTACGTTGTTTTAAGGACATTGCTATGCCCTTTTACAGGGTGTTCTGAGTGGTTTTAGTGCCTTACTATGCAGTAGTATGTTTTGTGTGGTTTTTAGTGTGTTGCTATGCATTTGTATCTTATTGGCCAAAGTGAAAGTCTCTATTGATATTGCTGCGGTCCAACCTTCAATGTAAGTCTATATGATTTTTTCTTGATCTTTTTTTCAGTTGCTAGGGTATTCAGAGTGGTTGCTTACTGGCCAAAGTGAAATTCTCTATAGTATTCTGTTCCCTTGATAGTGCTGCGGTCCGACCTTCAGTGTAAGTTTATGGGATTTTTTCAAGTTTTGTTGTTCGCCAGGCAAAAATCTTAAGCCTGATCGCTTAGAAATGTACTACATCACTAAGCAATACTGCTGTAATACTACACAACTCTCCTTTTAAGCTGCATGATTTGAGGTATCATTTATGTCTATAGCACAAACCGTGCAAGACGAGTTTATTACCGAAGTTTAATATTTGAACAAATCTCTTACCCTTCTGTCTGACGTGCACCTCTCCAAAAATGTAACAGTGCAGAAGTATAAACCGGCCTTAAGTGTGAACAATGGTAATAGTGATTCTTGCCTTAGCAAAGAACACATTTACTGCTGCTTTTACATTTTCACATTATTATCATTATTCTTTATTGGTTTCATTTTTTGTTTTGTTTTTTGTTTTTTTGTAAATAAGCAAAAAGTTCTAAAAAATAACAAACATTATTCTGCTGCCAATAAAAACCATTCAACAATTACACATCCATTACACATGGAATAAAAAACAATTGCCTGTGAATGCTTATTGTAACATTGGGATTTCTGACTATGAGATTTGAGCTTTTTCCTGTATTTTGTGATTATATGTTTTGCCAGGTTAACACGGGGAAATCCTTAATCTTTGCATGCATGCTGGGTACCTAAGAATTAAAACTGAGAACCAGATGGCAACTGAGGGGCTCTTCATTTTGATCAACTTAACCACTAAAACTGTTTTTCCTCTTTATATCTTTATTTCCCAATCTCTCCTTATCCAAAGCTCTTAGCATTTTGTGTTGTTTTTTTATTTATTTATTTTCAATAATCCTGTCCCCCATTGTTGTTACTGAGCAGATGAATTCTGAGAAATATGACGTGTGTCGAATGTGATTTAGCTGGTCTGGAAATATTACGTACAGTGAGGTCCAGAAGTCTAAGACCACATTTAAAATCTAAAATTGAATTTAAACAAAAGATTTTGAAAATTTTCAAACAAAGGAACATTATGACTTAAAATAGGAAATTAAAAGATAAGTTAAACAAATCTAAGCTAACCAAACAACTCTTCATACAAATTGTTTATGTTAATAATATAGTCTCAGAAGGGCTGTCTTGCACAAATGCTTCATGGGAAGACTGACTCATAGCCCTGCATGTCTAGAATGAAAGTGTTCAAGAGCAAGGGAGAGAGAAAGAGAAAGAGACAAGCAAAGAGAATGGAGAGAGGGGGGGGGGCATTAATATGATGGATGGAAGATTGAGAGTTCGACTTTAGCAGGTCTTTGACTGATGATTTATGGAAAGCTTATGGTTATGACATTCATTAAACACGAAAAAAGAAAAAATTGTGACATTATTCTCTTGTTTTATTTCCCCGTCATTGTCTTGCCAAGATCCATTAGTTGAGCTGCGATTAGAATGATTCATTGTGTCATGAGACTGAATCAGCCGTCTGTGATTTGTTTGGTTTAATGCTACAACAACAGTTCTGTGTTGTTTTAATCTTTGGTTTAGAATACATGTAGACATAAGCAACGTTGATTATATTTGTGTTAAAAAAAAAAAGGATTATCACATTAATGTGTATGGTTCTAATTGTGACTACAGTTTCGGCAGGGGAAGTTTCTCGTTTAGCTAGCACTCATCATTTTGAGACTGTGGTTGTATGTTCTTGTGCCCTCAGTTAGCGAAAAATTCCTACCAGAAACACGTTACCTACAATTTAGCAAAATGTGTTTTAAGTGGCTTGTTATACGTAGCGTGGCAGTTTCCTAGTGAAACTCTAGTGGGCGCTAAAATAATTACTTTTATTTCCTTTCACACAAATGACGAGAAAAATGGCAGATTATCCATTCATAAACACTTACCTTCACCCTGTTCCTCACACAATGCAATCTTATGACATCTAAACACTTGACTTGTATAGTGATGTATTTTAACGTTTGCAGAAAATAACCAGCTACATTTCCAAGCTAGTTCATCTGCGATTAAATTGCACGGTAGCTCAACTTATAGAGCATTGCACTTGCGATACAGAGTACGAGTCCTGAAGAGCACGCGAGTCGACGTGATCTGAAAGTGTCATAGAAGCACCACAAAATAACGTGGTTGCTTCAGCAATTGCATTTTTCATCTCACATTTGCCTTTTATGACTATCAGTTAGGTTTAGGTTAAAGGTTTAGGGTAGGGAGGTTGGTTTTGTTGATTTGAAACTCGATAGAGCATAAACCTTTAAAACCTCATCTGTTTGGGAGAAAATATAACTCGCTTTTAGCGCCACACAGTGGACATTTCACCTCGGAACTGCAGTGATACTTGTAAGAAGCTATAAAATATTATTTAACAAATGTCATATCAGTCATGTTTTTTTATGAGATTTGAGTGTTTTACTGAATGTGTGGAAATGTGAAATTAATCAGATTTGTACACAGTTGCTCATTATTGCGGTCATCCTACGGTTCAGTTTCGCATTTACTAGCAATTCAGACAAATCACGATTTTCGACTTGTTTGCACCAGTATCTGATTTGTATAAAGTGTAGCGAACTGTGTGCTAAAACAACACCAAGCGCAAATAAACTGTTTATTTCAGTGAATTCCCTTAATAAAACGTAGAATTAAGTGATTTTGCAGCTTTTTTAAACATAGCTTTTA
Organism: Myxocyprinus asiaticus; assembly: GCF_019703515.2. Lineage (NCBI taxonomy): Eukaryota > Metazoa > Chordata > Actinopteri > Cypriniformes > Catostomidae > Myxocyprinus > Myxocyprinus asiaticus. Next base: position 5,866,873 of record NC_059392.1, on the reverse strand, counting down.
ATTGAATTTTAATGTGTTTTTTGCTTGAAGGGGAAATTATGTCATAATGTGTTATTTATAAGGTCTCATGCCATTGTAAAATGCTTTGTAGCTCTCTCTCTCACTCTCTCTCTCTGTCTTTCTCTCTTGAATTGACTGAATTGGCACACCTTTTCCCTTTGTCTCTTTGGATTCTTGCTTTCTGAGAGCTGTCAGTTGCTGTCGTAAAATAGAAAAACTTCCATTGCTCCACAGTGCAAGACAAATTAGAGTGACCCTTTTCAGTTCAAGAAAGTGTGGCCGCTCTCTCTCACAATAATGTGCCCCGGTCCGACGCCTCTTTAGGTGGGCCTTTATCTTGGATTACTGTTTGTGTGTTGGGGAAACACTCTTCTATTCATCAAAACACACTTTCATTGACCCTTTGTGGACCTTAAGATACTGAAAGGATGATTTCACAAAGACCAGTAAACAACGCTGAGTTTTGTTTTCCGGTTTGATGGAGTTCAGCCACACTCTAAGATGCAGGATAGCCTGATTGATAACTGGTGTTGAGAGGTTACAGAGTTAAGAGATGATCAGAAACTCATTTGTGTTTTAAATTGGATTTGAAAGACTTTACTGAGTAGTATTGTGTTCACTCATGATTGTACATGTCTGCTAAATGTGCTGTTTGAAAATCTATCTGTCTATCTATCTGTCTATCTGTCTGTCTGTCTTTCTGTCTTTCTGTCTTTCTGTCTGTCTGTCTGTCTGTCTGTCTGTCTATCTGTCTATCTATCATTATATTGTTCTGTCTGTCTGTCTATCTATCTGTCTGTCTGTCTATCTATCTTTCTATCTGTCTGTCTTGTCTATCATTCTATCTGTCTATCCATCAATCTGTCTGTCTATCTGTCTGTCTATCTAGCCTTCTATCATCTTTCTGTCCACCCATCTATCGTTTATCTTTCTAACTATCTGTCCATCTGTCTGTCTATCATTCTGTCTGTCTGTCTGTCTGTCTGTCTATCTTTCTATTTTTCTATCAGTCTCTCTGTCTGTTTATCGTACTATCTATCTTTCTGTCTGTCTCTCATCTATCTTTCTGTCTGTCTGTCTGTCTATCCATCTATCGTTTATCTTTCTATCTATCTGTCCGTCTATTGTTCTGTCTGTATGTCTGTCTGTCTATCTATCTATCGTTCTATCTATCATTCTGTCTATCTATCTGCCTGGCTGTCTGTCTATCGTTCTATCTGTCTGTTTGTCTACCCATCTATCATTCTACCTTTCTATCTGTTTGTCATTATATTGTTCTGTCTATCTCTCTGTCTGTCTATCCATCTATCATTTATCTTTCTAACTATCTGTCTGTCTGTTGTTCAGTATATCGGTTTGTCTGTCTGTCTGTCTTTCATTCTATTTTTCTATCTGTCTATCATTCTATCTCTGTCTATCTGTCCATCTGTCTGTCTGTCTGTCTATCTATCATTCTACCATTCTATCTGCCTGTCCATCTATCGTTCTAACTTTCTATCTATCTGTCTGTCTATCGTTCTATTGTTCTATCTGTCTGTCTGTCTGTCATTCTATCTGCCTGTCCATCTATCGTTCTAACTTTCTATCTATCTGTCTGTCTCTCTATCGTTCTATCAGTCTGTCTATCTATCTATTCATCGTTCTATCTGTCTGTCTATCTTTTGTTCTATCTGTCTGTGTATCTATTGTTCTAACTTTCTATCTGTCTGTCTGTCTGTCTGTCTATCTATCGTTCTAACTTTCTGTTTGTCTGTCTGTCTGTCTATCGTTCTATTGTTCTGTCTGTCTGTCTTTCATTCTATCTATCTGTCTATCTATTGTTCTGCCTTTCTGTCTGTCTGTCTATTATTTTATCTTTCCATCTGTTTGTCTGTCTATCCATCCATCCATCCATCCATCTGTGTCTTTCTCTTTGTCTGTCTCGCCCCAGAACTTGCCCTCCATGTCTTGCTGAGCCGTGAACAAATGATGCCAGATGAAAGTGTTTTGGTAGAAAAACTCCAGAGCTAATCCACTTATATTCATGCTGAGATCCCTTTGAAAATCAAGAGAGCAGGGGAGGGCAAGACAGAAACGAAAGCGGTCCTGCAAGAACAGACTGGCAGAGGTGAACTTTTGAACCCTTGGCCAAACGAGTTAAGGTTGCTTCAAATCTGAGTTTGGCTGAGCAAAAGTAGTGTGAAGCTAACTGTTTCACATTAGCTTTTCACACTAGCTTTTCCCATGTTTGTATCAGACAGTTAGATTGTAATGTTGTTCTGCAACATTACTCTTTTCCTTACAACTGTGTGTGTGTGTGTGTGTGTGTGTGTGTGAACACTGTCACAGCTATTTCACTTTGGATTTTGTGAATTGTGTAGCATGTCACATTTTGTACCTTTAAAGGACCAATTAGTGTTTGTTAAAATCAAGGGGTCAGTCTTCCAACTCCTTTTTTAATCTTTTTTTTTTCTCTCTCTCTCTCTCACTTAGGTGAAACTCTTTAATTTCAGATTGATAACTGTCCTTACAAAGAATGTTCAGTTTTTAACAGAAGAGCCAAACTAATATTTACTAAGATGAAGTAGTAAAAGGCCTTACAGTCTTATTATATAATCACTTTACCAGCATGTTGACTATTTGTTTCTAGTGGGGTTTTTTTTAATTAGATTTCTTAAAGGAGCTTAAATTTAAAAGAACTGTCATTAAAGCAAAAACAAAAAAACAACTTCGAATTTCAAAAATTCCTGTTATTTTTTTAAATCGAACCTTTCTTTATTTGCAGATAATTTTATTTGTAATGAAAAACAAAACTGTATTATTAAGAAAATTGCAAAATAGTGCAATTTCTGTCTCTTGAAACTTTTTAATATTGTCTGCTCCCTTGTCCATAAGATTTCCTAGCAAATAGAATCTGTTCAAATAAAGTCTGCTAGGTCAGATTGTTCCACAAATTTGTTCCACATGTTCATGACGAGGACATGTAACTGAACTCGGCCAGAACTGTCGTCTTGGCTCATTTGGCTCATTTTATTGGGGTGCTTCAGTGTTATGATCATAATGTGATGTCATGGTCATTTTAGCTGGTTTGGCACAGTGAAAGATTGACTTCTTTGTGCTATCTATCATCAAATTCTAAACTCAGTTTTAGTAATTTCATAACAGAAATCAGTGGATCTGAGAGTACGTTGTGCCCTTTGACTTAAACTCAATTCTCAGCAACTTATATTTGTTTTTAATGCTGTTCTGTACTGATTTACTATAGTGATTAGGGATGCACCAATATTAAAAAAAATAGGCAGATACCGATTTTAACAAAAACCTATAAGCAGATACAGATATTTTGCCACTACTTTTATTTATTTTTTGCTCAGGAATTATGTTTTAAAAATGTACAAAAAAAATAATTGTTAGTGTTCTAACAATAAATAATTTCCATTGAACATGAAAAATTTTAAAGAGAGACACAATGAAAGATAAATAGAAGATGAAAAGATAAAAAGATACAAAAAATGACAATATGATAACATGATGATTGATATGAAAAGTTTATTTTGTACTTCTGGAAAAAAAAAAAATTCACTTCTGTTTTTGCAGTTCAAAACAACAGAACTCACATTTTAAATGTTTGTACTGTATATAATAGAACATCACAAATTCATTCTATGCATATGTTGGGCAATTCCACAGAAATGTCAACCACATCATGGATAAAATAAGAAAACTTTAACCAAAGGAACAAAACCCCCATTTTAAATTATGTATTAAACTGGGATAATGGATAATGGCATCCAGACCATTAGAGGGCGTCGCTTACTCACACAGCATTGACTGAAGTGCTGAATGCAGACTATATTTTAAGATATCTTCTATACTGAGTTAGCAACATCTGCTTTTTAACAATGGAGAGAGTGTAATATTCAACTAGCGTGTTACAACAGTGAGTCACCGTTTATGGATACCATACAAATGAATGGGGAGAGCCGTAAACTGACACCTACCTGTCGCAAAATTGTCCGTGTCTTCTCTTATAAAACAGTAATTTTATCGTAGTAAACTCCACACATACTTTGTTTCAAAATAATTGTTTCTTGTAAAACAGTGTTGAAGATTAGTGGACAAGCGGTCAATTCGTTAAATGATGAGCTGTTTCCTCACAAAAGCAGTTTATTCAGCGTAATGAAGCATCTCCTCCATAGACATGTGTTTAAAAAAAACGTCCGGCCTCTTGTATCCTCGCCAGTGTATCACTTATAGAGTTTCTATGGGACCGCTGCATTATGCTATTTTAGGCTAATCTTGTAGGCTCCCCTATGTAGAAGGGTTTTTGATATTTTAACATGCAGCCTTTTAAGGTTTAGTAATTGTGCATTGCCATATTGCGATTTCAATCTTAATTCAATCAATCATGCAGCATCAATGGTGTCTGCTGGTTTCAAAGTGTTTTGGATAGTAATAGTGTGGCTATTATTATTTCTGAATTGTGCATTTGAATTCACAGTTTTTACAAAGTGTGTTACTAATTAATTATAAATGAACCATTGTTTTTCCATATTGGTGTTTTCATGCTTATATGTCGATGGTTTTAATCTGGACAATAATTGGCTGATAAATATTGGTAGCCGATACATCAGTGCACCCCTAATAGTGATTGTTGTAGAAATAGTGATTTGTATTGTGTATAGTGATTGGATTCTGTGTATATTCTCCTTGAAACCTGGATTCAACCAGACATTGTTTGCAACGTTGGACTAAAGTACCGTTTTTTTACAGAATTACATGTAATGCTAATGCTAAGCTTCATGCTAAATTTAACAGTTGGGGTGAATTTGGAGTGCAGTAGTTTGAGTGTTTGTATGTTAGGTGTCCTTGTAAATCCTCATACTAACTAGGCGCAACGTCAAGTTTCGAACGTCATATAGTAATATAGAGCTATGTGGTCATATTTTGCCCAAAATTAAGATGTCGCATATGGAACACCTATAGTCCCATATTTACAGTTTTTCTTAGTCACTTTGGTACATTTCTCAGATCACAATTGAATTTCTCAAAACTACTTGTTCAACCTCCACATCATCTTGTCACTTGTGCACATCATAAAAGCAATTTCTCATTCTTTTGAACAAATTGCCAATGCTTTGGTACATTCATGCAATTGATTATGTACAATTGTCTGCTGTTTCCTACATTATCAATTGCTTATGTCATGTTGATTATAATATATTATACTGGTTCTCTGTTGAATAGTCATTCCCCCCAAAACATCTAGGCATTAGTTCATTGCATAAGTCATTAAATGCAAAATGGTTGAACCAGTTGTCATAATCTGTCAAGCATATTTTCTATACATTTCTATACATTTATTTTTTTGTAAATGTGTCCTGAATTGATGAATTGCTCTCATGTGAATCTTGACTTTCACTAATGAAGGGGAATCTGTAAAGCGTTAGATCAACCAATGATCAACCAGTTCTCTAAAATAGCTCAGAGGTGCATCTCATGAATGCATCGCATTTTTCTTCTCAGTATCGCCATGACATTGTACTGTAATTTGTTGACAGACCAACAGTAAAAGCGTAAATGTGAATCCTGTCCAATCTCTTGTAATCAATATCCCACATACTGTAATGTGTAACTTTGTACTGTTGAAATTTATATATTCCATACAGAAAAAGTGCAGCTTTGTGCATTTTCAATCATTTTCATCAAAACCGTAGCCATAGTTTACATCAGGAAATACTGACAGAGTACACTGTTATATTGCCAACATGGCTAAGCATTCTGACAGTCTTGTTTGTGAACAATGACACAAGGACTTGTCATTCTGATGGCACTGATATGTTCATTGATATAAATATTTACCTTTGAGAGATGAAATAAGGATTTTGAGCAAGTTACAGGCTTTTGCAGGTAATCCATTGTGTGGGGCTGTTTGTACGAATTGTTTCGAGAAATGCACTTACTGGTTTGCAAATGTTAAGAATGATTCGAGAAATGTACCAAAGTGACTGAGAAAAACTGTAAGCAGCAAAACATCCCATTGAATGGGAAACGTCCCATATTGTAGCACTCACGTCATGTTCACGTCACGAAAAGTTGCCAATCCTAGGAACTTTGGACCAATGAGATGTCATTGTTGGTGGGGCTACCCAGTACATCATAAATATTAACCCAGACACCTTGTCTACACCGGTCGCGTCCGCTGACATGACGCGATGCAACGGCTTGAGGTTGTCTACATTGAATGCGTTGACAAGAATGTTCTAAACTTTCTGAACTGGACACCTGTTTACTGTCAGCGTGACGGACACGCTGCTACGGACGCTTCTAGTGTAGACAGCATCATTGATTATAATGGGGTTCTATTGTTTTTGATGCGACGCACTGCTCGCATCCGGTGTAGACAGGGTGAGAGTCTGACGAAATATCTTGACGCTGTTGATGGACTCGGTTTAGGACAAAAACTCAAAATCACATGGAAGAGACAAGATTTGTTGCTTGCCGCTTCAGAGTATTTCACAATAAAGTAAGGACACTGTGTAAAGGCAACTTTGGTTCTGATTTAATACCTCAGAAATTCAAAGATTGTTGTCAGATTTTTGTTCTTGGGTATGTTCATCTGCTTTTCCAGGAATGGTGTAAGCAATGATGTAATCAAATTCACTGGATTGAATTCCCTAAATTGCCACATAACCCTTCTGGATCTGAGTCACATATGCACTTAATTTTCCTTTCTTTCTGAGCGATAGGCTAAGACATTACTTTATGAAGTGGTTTCAGCTTTGATCTGTTTATAGATCAGATACCATGGTAATGTCAACAAATAAAAATTTACATTCCCAGTACATTGAATTAATGGAATGAGAAACATTTGCTAAATCATTAGACGATTTTTGCACCTTGTTATTGAAGTGAACATCTGTGATATATCAAAGTAATCACTTTACTCCGAAAACCAAGGATTCACATGTTTACAGCCAGTTTCAAACTGTGAATCGATAAGTTTGGACCTATTTTATTCCTTGTCTCTGCCAAAATATTTAATGACTATGAAAGCGGTACCAGTTGGCCACATTAATCTTCACAGCAGGTGTTCTGAGCAAACACAATAATAATAACTGGTATGAGATGGCAAAACTGTAAGATATTGTACGACTTGGCTCTTACAAAAAGGTATGACTTCTATTCCCATAGAGACCAACAATTTCATTTTAATTTTTAATTATTATGACTTTTCATGAGAATGGGTTGTCTGAGCAGTACAATTCAATCCTCTGGTTTAAGTTTCAAACATGTTAACTTATTTGACTACATTTGTATTCACAGTGTCCGTTGTTGAATGGTATTCCATGTTGAGTCTAGTAAGCTCTTCCGTTGCCTATAATTACAGCAATAACAGTGCAGCACAGAGAGCGAAAAAATCCATAACCGGCCCCAAATCGGGGCCTCCCTGCCTCTGTTAGACACGTTTCCGTTCTCTGATGCCCCACTGTTACAGTACAATTGAGAGGAATGTGGTCGAGATTTCTGCTCGGAGAAGACACACACATACTGTAAACACGCACACACTCAAAATTAGGAGCACATCCAGTGGATGGACACACGCTGTGTATATGCACACACACATACACACTATATTACTATAATAACTGTAGTTGTGTTTGTGGCTACAGCTGGCTTTACAGTGTTAGTATGCAGGAGACAGATGTTGTTCACTTGTGTCCAGTTTGTACAACAGCTGTCAGATATAAACATGCTCAATAATGATTCTGCTCTAAATATTGTGAGACATCAGCATGCTCAGTCTATTTAGGGGATGTTTAGTTTATGAATCTTTCCTGCAAATTAATTTGTTTTAATTAGGAATGCGCTGATATTACATTTTTTGGCTGATACCGATACCGATTTTAACAAAAACAATTAGGCTGAAACCGATGTTTTGCCTCTTACCTTCTTTTATCATCAAATCACTGTTTTACTTAGGAAATATGCTTAAAAAATGTACAAAGCTTTTTTACTGTTTTAACAATAAATAATTTCCATTGACCATGCGTTGGATCTATTGAACACATGCCAAAATTTTAAATAGAGCCACAATGAAAGATAAATAGAGGATAAAAAAGATGCAAAAAATAACAAAATATGATACAATTATGATTGATTTTTACTTATAAAAATGTTTTGCGCTTCTGTTTTTGCAGTTCAAAACAACAGAAATAAGAACTGTATATGTACATTACAAATTCATACTATGCATATGTTAGGCAGTTCCACAGAAATGTCAACCACATCATGGAAAATTAAAACGTTTTAACCAAAGGAACAAACCCCCTGTGGCAGCGGGGGCGTGGTCAAGCATCTCTCCGGAGAGAGAGAAAGCGGTAATGGCGCTTACACCTGAACTAAATTATGTCTAACACCTGTCTCTAATTTCAGTGAGCACGGGGAGAGCGGCTTAAAAGAGCCACACCGCCAGCAGTCGGGGAGAGAGAGAAACAAGTGTGCAGCATGGTCAAACTGTTTCTGTTACATGTTGAAGCTATTGAGTGTTTTGTGAAGAAGTTTGTTTATTTTTGAGAGTGAATGATTGAACTGAGTGAAAACCGTGAAAGAGTGAATCTGTTGCACAGAAGAGAATAAAACACCTACCTGAACCAGGAAACCTTGCTTCTTGCCTCCTCCTTCCATTGAGAAGTGTTACACCCCCCTTTTAAATTTGGGATTATAGTGGTAAAATAGATAATGGATAATGCCATTCAGACCGCTAGAGGGTGCCGCTTGCTCACACAGTGCTGACAGAAGCGCTGAATGCAGACTATCGCTGCGTCCGAATATCCATACTTCTGTACTATATAGTATGCCAAAAACAGTATGCCAATGGAGTAGTATGTCCGAATCCACAGAATTTATGAAGCAGTAAGCGAGAAATACCCGGATGACCTACTATTTCCAAGATTTTGAAGTGCGGATCGACTGGACACTTAACCATCCCATAATGCTGAGGCGATGTCACGTTCAGAACACTGGATTTAAAGGAATGGCAATGAATCGCGAGGTGGACTGCTCTTCTCAACTGTACATGATATTTATACTAAGATAACTGTTCCTTGTGCTTAAATGGTGCTTGTTTAACAAAACCAGAGCAGATATTTTTCACGGTTGTTGTTATTACGTCATATATTCTGGTCACGAGATGATGCCAACATCCCCGGATGAAGTATGTCCGAAATCTATTCATACTACTCGCATACATACCTAAAAGAACATGCTGTTTTGCCAGCAGATAAGTGCATCCTTCATCAAATACAGTAAGGCCATATTGCGGCCAAATCTTAATTTAATCAATCATGCAGCAATAATGGATATTATACCGATGTCTCAGAAGTCATAGTCTGCTGGTTTCAAAGCATTTTAGATGGTTTACCTCAACATGTAGCCTATATGTACAGTAAGTGCGCTTTCACAACTGTCACTTCCGTTAATGGTAGTTTTTCGTATTAACAATTAAAATTTAAAATGAAATATTACATGTTCTTAGGAGTGACAACCCTTCTATATATTGTGGCTATTATTATTTCTAAATTGTGCATTTTAATTCACATAGTTTTTACAAAATGTGTTACTTATTAATTATAAATAATCGTTTATTCATATCTGTGTTTTCAAGCTTATAATCGATATGCCGATGGTTTTAATTTGGCCAATAATTAGCCGAAAAATATTTGGCAACCAATACATCGAAGCATCCCTAGTTTTAATTTGTTCATTTCTTTTTCATAATTAAAAAAATCATGCAATATATATATATACACCTGGTGTCCTTGTACGTTGCGATCGAGATGAAATTTAGGGGGGATTTATAGGGTCTAGCAACACCTACGGTTCATTTGTTTTTTGTTTCGAAATTAACTGACTTTGCGAAGATCTGACTTAAAAGAACAATTCAGTCTCAAATCGGACATTGCTATGGCTTGTGAGCATGTTTTACTCTATACAAGATTACATATTTTAAAGAAAAGAGCTTATCTGGAAAAATGTGTATTCACTTTAGAAATTTCACTGACTTTAAAGTTTCATTAATTTTCATGACCATTGTTTAGCCCTAGGTAAAAAGATTTGTTGATAGCAGCTTTGAAGGTAATGTTCTCCAGAACAGAATACATTAAAAGTCCATCTTAAATGTTTTAGTAGCCATCATGCTGTGTTCTTGCTAAAGCTACCTGTCATTGAACCCATTTGCTCAACCCCACTTGTAAAATCCCACCCCCTCATAAATAACTAATAAATTACGCAAGGTTAACCAATCACAATTAACGGTTTGGCATTCTGTGTCTTAAGGCAGCAACTACAACTAGCATGCTAGTTGTGTTGAGAAACTTTTACAAAAAACCTTTAGTATACTGATCCTAAACCAGTTTCCCCTACTTTTATTTTTACCAAATTTTTAGCTGATTGTTTATAATAACTTCTACAAATTTGTATCTTACTAAAATGTGCAACGGCAATGTTAGCAAATGTTTGTTAATGTTAGCAATGTGAGTAAATGCAAGATTTATTTTCTTGTTTGATTTGTTTTAGAGTTTCATATTGTGTTGACAAAAACAAACCAGATGCTTCTCACTAGCATTTAGCGAGCCACTTTATGCCTGCGCTAAGTGCTTAGCAAATGTTTATACCATCCATGAGTGAAATGTTGCCAAAGAAAGTGGGATATAAGGCGGGAGGGAGAGAAAAAGACTGCAAGAGTGGTGGCTTGCAAAGAGTCATTGTGCGCACTGAGATGTGGCTGTTGTGATGTTTTTATCGTTTGTTGGCTGTCGCTTTCATTACTTACCATGGTAGCAGATGAGCTGTCACTATCCAGATCCATTCAGCTGGGCCTAACAAAACCTTCCCTGATCTCCCCACCACCTCATGCCACTAGCAGACGCCCACATCTGCTGCTGTGATGTCATCAATTTGTGACGTGCCGCATAGAGGCCCATGTGTTAATATTTGATAGCCAACATGCTCTCTTGCTCTTTATATGCTTTTTTCATTCTCTCTCACGAAATAATCACACAGAACGTCTTTCCCCTTACAGTCTACCACAATGACATGCATACAAGAACATTATTAAAGCTAAGTTGCAGATTTACAGTGCCATGCAGACATCACTTCCCTTACAAAAAAAATCTAAACTAGCTGCAAACTTGCCACAAATTTGCATCTAATTATTTTCACATGCAAATGAGCTTGTGATTCGTCGCAAATGTTTCCCAGAGGTTTGCAGCTCTTCGCCAGTAGTGGTGAACTTGCGGCAAACCTTTGGAAACGATGGACAATTTGCCGCAAGTTTGCCGCAAAGCTCATTTGCATGTGAAAATGATTGGAATTAATTTGAACTAGTTAAATAAAATGCCCCCTCATCTGTTTTGGCCCCCTTGCTAAAACCACCAGTAATCAAGCCAAAACATTTAGCGCAGCTTTTTGCGAGCCTCTATCCCCTGATATTCCCTATGCTGGGGGCTCAATGTGCAGTGACCTACAATGAGACCGCTACATAAACGGAGTGAAACCCCCATTACAAGCATGCGAACGAGCCCAGAAACAATTCAACGGGATTCGCTAACTCATCTGTCACCTAATGTATGGCGACACTTGTTAGCTATGTTAATTCCAAGTGCTTATGGCTGTTTGAATGTACAGAAAGCATGGGAGGAGGATTGTTTGAGTTCTTGTTTCTATTTTTGATAAAGAAAGAGGGCTGAATGTTTCTATTTTTGATAAAGAAAGAATGGAATGGAATGGAGAAGCGGCAAATTTGCAGCAAGTTTGAGGCTAGTTTTGATTTTTTGTAAGGGGGATGCTCTGGGTTGTTGCTAAGGTGTTGCTGTGCAGTTGCTAAGGTATTCTGGGTTGTTTTAGCATATTGCTATGGAATTGCTAATTCTGGGTAGTTTTAGCATACAGTTTTTAGCATATTGCTATGTATTTGCTAAGGTGTTCTGAGTCGTGTTTAGCATATTATTATGTAGTTGCGAAGATATTTTGGGTGGGTTTTAGCATATCGCTATGCTTTTCTGGTGTTTTTTAGCTTATTGCTTTGCAGTTGCTAATTCTGGGTGGTTTTAGCATACAGTAGGTCTGTGCAGTTGTTTTTAGCATATTGCTGTGATATGCAGTTGCTAAGATATTCTGGGTGGCTTTAGCATACAGTAGGCCTATGCAGTTGTTTTTAACATATTGCAATGCTATGCAGTTGCTAAGGTGTTCTGAGTGGTGTTTAGCATATGCATTGGTTTTAGCAAATTGCTTTACAGTTGCTTAGATATTCTGGATGGTTGCTAGATAGTTTATAACTGGTCCAAGTCAAAAGGGCCCACCATAAATTCTCTATGGTATTCTAGTCCATAGATATGGCTCAGGTCCCTTTAATTATATGGGATTTTTTTCTGCCCTATCATCTGCCAGCTAAAAATGATCTAAGAACAGTAATAGCACACCTTTCCTCAACAATTTGAATTTGAAGTCCTTTATGTCTGTAGAAAATTTTGTTAAACATTTTTTTCTGAGTAATCCAAGTAATATAGTTAATTAGTCTAATTGTAACATATTAACACATAACTATATCTCCATACTAACTGTAGAAAAAAATTAAACTGGTGTGTGATCACAGGTGTGCATTTATCTGTGATTTTACAGCTTTTAATAAAGCTTATCAAATCACATTTTGGAGTCGAAAATGTTATAATAGCTATTTTAACCCTGTAATTTTAAATAGTGACAAATATAATACTGACGTTTGAACTAGTTAAATAAAATGCCCCCTCAACTGTTTTGGCCCCCTCGCTAAAACCACCAGTAATCAAGCCAAAACATTTAGCGCAGCTTTTTGCGAGCCTCTATCCCCTGATATTCCCTATGCTGGGGGCTCAATGTGCAGTGACCTACAATGAGACCGCTACATAAACGGAGTGAAACCCCCATTACAAGCATGCGAATGAGCCCAGAAACAATTCAACGGGATTCGCTAACTCATCTGTCACCTAATGTATGGCGACATTTGTTAGCTATGTTAATTCCAAGTGCTTATGGCTGTTTGGATGTACAGAAAGCGTGGGAGGAGGATTGTTTAAATTCTTGTTTCTATTTTTGATAAAGAAAGAGGACTGAATGGAGAAATTGAGAAAGAAAGAGAGTTGTTGTTATTGTTAGCAAGTTTAGCAGCGGTATGTTTATTAGCATAGCACAGATTGTTTTGCAGATGGTTGTATTGCTGGTGGTCGTATTCACTCATATTATCTCATTTTCAAATGATAATCATTCATATAATCTCATATTATCAAATGATAATTGCTCATATTTTAAGAAAAAACAATAATTGTTTTGGTTTGCTAAACTGCTAGCCTTTTTCTCCCCCTCTTTTCAGTGAATCTCACGAAACCTGTCAAGAACATATCTGGGTCATTTTTTTTACCACAACACAACAAGAAAGAAATAGTAATTTATATTTTGCTTAAAGAAAATGAAGACTATTTGTAGGAATACTAAGATTATTATGCATTGTGTATTGTTTTAATATATGGAAATTAAAATCTAATTATAATTTCTATAGACTACTATAGACTATAGATCTTTCAGTGCATCTGAAAAGTGTAAATTGCTATGTAATATAGATCGGCATAGTTGCTAATGTGGATACAATTTACTTTTTGCTATAGTTTAGGGACAAAATTGTCCCAAAAAGTGACCTAAATCTGTCAAAACCACCCTTTGGGAACATTTGTGAATGTCGTCAATTAGAAAATCAATTTCTAAATAAAGTAAATAGGCCTACTATTTTTAAATATTCAAAAAATGCATTTCCCTTTAGGGGTAGGGTAAAATAATATATAATTAGCTTTTATTTATATATATATATATATATATATATATATATATATATATATATATATATATATATATATATATATATAATAATAATCTTTTTATAAAGACAATAGTAGTTAAGATTTTAGTTCAGTTTATAGTTTTAATTTAGTTTTCATTCTTTTGCAAAGCTGTTTATTTTAGTTAATGGAAAAATCTTGTAATAGTTTTCGTTAACGTTAATTACCTTGATTCGAGCACATGATACACTATTTACCGTTATTGTGATTTTGTGTAAATGCATTTTGTGGCGTGATAAAAAAGATGTAAACGCATAGTCGCTTTTTATAGAAAGTAACATATTAGGGGCCGTTCAGTCCACATGCGTTCTTGTTCATTGCCACAAATATAACAGAATGAAGGTGTCTCGAAATGGCCTTTTAGAAGTGTTGAAGTTCTTTTTGACTTTACATGGCATCTAAAAAACGTGGCGCTCCTGTGTGAAAAAAGCCCAACGGTTAAAGATGTCCAAAAACAGCACGGATGGATGCAAAAAATAAAAATGTGAACGACCCATTCTTTAATTTTCCATTACAAGCGCCTTTATCGCGATTAGGTGAGTTTACATGCTTTTCCTTGCACCACAAAATGCATTCACACAGAAATAACGAAAAAATTTATGACATTTTTTAAACCGCAATAACCCTAATTCAAATGTTACATTGTAAAATAAATGACGTCTCCTGAGTTGATTCTCATGCACAGCCGAAAGAAAAAGATCAACACTGATTGTCATGACAATGACAAAGTTTACACGGCATTTCATTTACACATACTTTGACATATGGGACAGAAGATTAGGTACAACAGAACTGTGAGTCTCTTTAAAAGAACAAAAGGAAAACAGACTATAACAGTGGTGAACAAATTACTTTATTATGAATTGATTAGTGTGTCCAACAAGTGAAGTGTTATAAAAAGTGATTGAACAGACACTTATTTGCTCACAACCCATTCAGACATACTGACAAATTCACAGACAATTCAGGAAGAGTACGTGCAATGTTGTTTCCTTGTGTCACAGGGAATAACATCAAACTCATTAGCACACAGTGCATCATGGCACGATAGTAGCTAAGGATCAGGGGTCACAATGGGTTGCACCCCGGGACTGTTAAAAAGGTCAGAGGTTGTGAAGAAGGTCTCACACCAGCGTCAAATTTGAGCATCAAATGAACTTAAATGCTGGTCAGTTTGCACGACATCTAGACGTATTTGCTTGAGTGGTTTTTTTTTTTATGGTGACCCAGGGGTGCACAACACAACAAAATAAGCAAAGCAATAAAAAGCTGAAAACACAATAGTAATAAACCACAACACAACACAATTAAGCCACAACAATGAAATTAAGCTACAACACAACAGAAAAGCCACAGCACAATGAAATTAAGGGGCGGCTGTGGCTCAGGTCGTAGAGTGGGTTGGCCACTAATCACAGGATTAGCGGTTCGATTCCTGGCCCACATGGCTCCACATGCCGAAGCGTCCTTGGGCAAGACACTGAACCCCAAGTTGCTCCCAATGACAGACTAGCACCTTGCATGGCAGCTCTGCCATCATTGGTGTGTGAATGGGTGAATGAGTCACAATGTAAAGCGCTTTGGAACCGCTAAGGTTAAAGTGCAGACCATTTACCATTAAGCCACAACAGAAATAAGATACAAAAGAAAAGCTACAGCACAATGGAAATAAGCCACAAAACAACCAAATTAAGACCCAACACAAGAAATTAAGCCACAACAGAAAAACCACAACAAAATGAAAATAAGCCACAAAACAAACAAAATTATGTACACAGTATGTACTGTATTTGATGAGAACCGCTGTTCTCGGCTGGTGAAACAGTACGCTCTTTAGGTATGCAAGAGGTAGTATGAATAGAATTCGGACATTCTAACATCCAGGAACGTATGCATGGTCCCGTGACCATAATCTATGACGTGACAACAACAACCGTGAAAATAATCCACTCAAGTTCAGTTAAACAAGCGCCCTTTAAGCACAATGAGCAACGTTCTTTGTGTATACAGCACTTACTGTTGAAAACAACCTTCAGCCCCGTGGTTCTCCGCCATTTGTTTTAAATCCAGCGTTTGAACGTGACGTCTCCTCAGCTCCTGATGCATTGTGGGATAGGAAAGTGTTCAACTGATCCACACTTTGCATTCCCGCCGGAAGTAGTAGGTCATCCGGGCATTTCTCGCTTACTGTCTTATGAAAACGATGGATTCGGACATACTACTCCACTGGCATACTGTTTTTGGCATACTATATAGTAGGGAAGTATGGATTTTCAGATGCAGGGAATTAAATTAAGCCACAACAAAATTAAGCTACAACACAGTGAAATTAAGCCACAACACAATGGAAATAGGCCACAACTCAACAAAATTAAGCCACAACACAAGATTAAGATTGAACGAAAACATGATCTCGCCTGCATTGAGTTAATAAAAATGCAATGTTTAAAAACATTTGTTTTCTGTTTAATGTTGTTGTGTTGCGGCTTAATTTTGTCGCATTGTAGCTTATTTCAGTTGTGTTTTGGCTTATTTCCGTTGTATTGTGTCTTAATTTCATTGTACTTTGATTTATTTCTGTTGTGCTAATTTACTTTGTTTTGGACCCCTGGGCCCACCGTAGGTTTTTGGTTAACTGGTGGGATGCAATTTCAAAATGGGTCATGAATTATTATTTACTAAATGCAAATAATATAATGTAACTAATTAAATAACTGTGTATAGTTTGGATAGCAAAATTAATGGGCTTTCTTTTGTTGTTGATGTCAAAGGCTGTACATCCAATCAAACTCTACAGTATTTTGGCATTAATGCATCTATCATTTCGTAGAAGCTGTCCGAATTAGGCAGATGCCAACGTGGAAAGAAAACTAAACTACGCAAAGTAAAAGAAAATACGACCCAGACTACATTAAATACAGGTTCACTTGCAATGTAGATAAACATAGTTTATGGTGAGCACAATGTTCATGCTGTAAATTATTGGCTGTCGAGAGCATAAAACCAATCGAATTTCAAATTCAAGCAGCAAGAAACCAATTAATAAAACAATTCATACATTTCAAAGTTTGATTTTAAGGACATTTTTGTTTACTTTTGTATGATAATCAGTTTTGCTACTGTGTTGGGTTGGCACTTGATGTAAAATTTGGATCCATGTTTGATGTCCATGATTTTTGGACAATAACAATGAACATATAGTTTTAAATGATGCTGAGCGCTTTACAGATTTATATAAGCTGTGTGATGGTAATGGAATATGACATTTGTTTATATCATTGCCAGGTAGTTACGAGAGAGAGGGCGAGATATGCCTTGCTGACCTTTTGCTCACCGTGCCCAAATGCGTTTTTCACACGTGTTCTCACAAGTGGAAAGTGCTTCCTCTCTCCTTTCCTCTCTCTCTCTCTCTCTCTCTCTCTGTGAAAATGCTTTCTGTGTCCCTGTTCTCTTGGCCATCTCTTTCTATTTCCCTTGTCGTTTGTAGGTCAGTTTATCCTCTAATTCTCAGAAGATTTTATCTTGTCCTGGAAGAAGGACACACGAATCAAATCCATTACTGCCCAAGACGAAAACAGGGCAAACACTTTTTTTTTTTCTTTTTTAAGTGAGAGAGAGGACTGTTCTAAATGTTAAATATCTTGGAAAGAAAGCATGATTAACCATTAAGCAAAATATAAAATTCAAACTGAACTCATGGGAAATAAATAAACAATATATATATTTTTTTTTTCATGATACGATTTTGTGACACTCTTAATGCAAAGCAACAGAAACAATAGTTGCACCAAAAAAAATCATTACTGTAACTATTTCCTTCTTTGTGTTTCAACAGTTGCCCTGAAAAACCACAACTGCAACAGTTTATCAGCAAACAACAGTAACCATGACAACAGTAAAGCCTCGGGATTGGCTGATGGGTGGCTGTCTGAGGGAGAGCTCCTACTGCAGGTCAGAAGTAAAAGCTAATTTTGACCAAATTAATACTTTTAAAATATACAGTCTTTCTCTTCTTGGAAACCTACCAAAAATATTGATGACTCATCTTGTTTGGAGGGTGTATTAAAATTTGTATCCAATCAATTGCTCTCTACAATGAGAATGTACTGCCCCAAAACCATCTGCCTTCAACTAGCAACAGCAAGTAGCAAATCATGTTTCATGCTGTGATATAAACTAAAGGCAACTGGCTATTTTTTATTTATTTTTTTAAAGACAGGCCCTTTTCTATGTCCCGCCAAGCTTCCTGTTTTAATTGGACGTACATCAACACTGGACAGAAAACTGTGCTTGTCAAGTCAAAGGAGAAGAGGAGAGGCTATTTCTGTGTGGTCTCGCTCTCGTTTGAGACACTTAGACATGAATAATGCACAGATAGAAATCTCATCTATTATAAAGGAAGGATAAAATAAGAGGTGAAAGTATTTTCTGATATTTTCTTTGGAAAGTTTCACTTTGTCCATCCGGTGACAGCATCTCGGACTCCACATGTCCACTCACTTCTACAGCCTTTGATTTTCTCTCTTATATTTTCATATTGTATTGTTCTCTCTGTCTGTCTATCACACTTACTTCCTATATATCCATTTCTTGCTTCCTTCTTATATATCAGTCGCTTCTTTCTTTCCTTGTTTCTAATAAATCACCTCTTCCTTTCTCCATTCCTTCCTTCCTTCCTATATATCAATCGCTTCTTTCCTTCCTTCCTTCCTTCTTATATATCCACCTCTTCCTTTCTCTATTCCTTCCTTCCTTATTATATATCCACCTCTTCCTTCATTCCTTCCTTCCTTCCTTCATATACAGGTGCATCTCAATAAATTAGAATGTCGTGGAAAAGTTCATTTATTTCAGTAATTCAACTCAAATTGTGAAACTCGTGTATTAAATAAATTCAATGCACACAGACTGAAGTAGTTTAAGTCTTTGGTTCTTTTAATTGTGATGATTTTGGCTCACATTTAGCAAAAACCCACCAATTCACTATCTCAAAAAATTAGAATACATCATAAGACCAATAAAAAAAACATTTTTAGTGAATTGTTGGCCTTCTGGAAAGTATGTTCATTTACTGTATATGTACTCAATACTTGGTAGGGGCTCCTTTTGCTTTAATTACTGCCTCAATTCGGCGTGGCATGGAGGTGATCAGTTTGTGGCACTGCTGAGGTGGTATGGAAGCCCAGGTTTCTTTGACAGTGGCCTTTAGCTCATCTGCATTTTTTGGTCTCTTGTTTCTCATTTTCCTCTTGACAATACCCCATAGATTCTCTATGGGGTTCAGGTCTGGTGAGTTTGCTGGCCAGTCAAGCACACCAACACCATGGTCATTTAACCAACTTTTGGTGCTTTTGGCAGTGTGGGCAGGTGCCAAATCCTGCTGGAAAATGAAATCAGCATCTTTAAAAAGCTGGTCAGCAGAAGGAAGCATAAAGTGCTCCAAAATTTCTTGGTAAACGGGTGCAGTGACTTTGGTTTTCAAAAAACACAATGGACCAACACCAGCAGATGACATTGCACCCCAAATCATCACAGACTGTGGAAACTTAACACTGGACTTCAAGCAACTTGGGCTATGAGCTTCTCCACCCTTCCTCCAGACTCTAGGACCTTGGTTTCCAAATGAAATACAAAACTTGCTCTCATCTGAAAAGAGGACTTTGGACCACTGGGCAACAGTCCAGTTCTTCTTCTCCTTAGCCCAGGTAAGACACCTCTGACGTTGTCTGTGGTTCAGGAGTGGCTTAACAAGAGGAATACAACAACTGTAGCCAAATTCCTTGACATGTCTGTGTGTGGTGGCTCTTGATGCCTTGACCCCAGCCTCAGTCCATTTCTTGTGAAGTTCACCCAAATTCTTGAATCGATTTTGCTTGACAATCATAAGGCTGCGGTTCTCTCTGTTGGTTGTGCATCTTTTTCTTCCACACTTTTTCCTTCCACTCAACTTTCTGTTAACATGCTTGGATACAGCACTCTGTGAACAGCCAGCTTCTTTGGCAATGAATGTTTGTGGCTTACCCTCCTTGTGAAGGGTGTCAATGATTGTCTTCTGGACAATTGTCAGATCAGCAGTCTTCCCCATGATTGTGTAGCCTAGTGAACCAAACTGAGAGACCATTTTGAAGGCTCAGGAAACCTTTGCAGGTGTTTTGAGTTGATTAGCTGATTGGCATGTCACCATATTCTAATTTTTTGAGATAGTGAATTGGTGGGTTTTTGTTAAATGTGAGCCAAAATCATCACAATTAAAAGAACCAAAGACTTAAACTACTTCAGTCTGTGTGCATTGAATTTATTTAATACACGAGTTTCACAATTTGAGTTGAATTACTGAAATAAATGAACTTTTCCACGACATTCTAATTTATTGAGATGCACCTGTATATCCATTTCTTTTTCCTCCCTCCCTATATATCCATCTATTCCTTCTTATACATCCATCTCTTTCTTCTTTCCCTCCCTCCTATATATCCTTCTCTTCCTTCCTTCTTTTCTTTCTTCCTTCCTTTTTTCTTCCTATATATACACCTCAACCTTCCTCCTTTTTTCCTTCATTCCCTATTTCCTTCCTTCTGTGACGAGGCAGGCAAGGAATGAGGATCTAAACACAGCTTTATTAACGAAAGGATAAACAAAGAAACTCAGAATATAAAAAACAAAACAAGGGAAACCAAGCACAGAACATGACAACACATGTAAAGACTGACAAACTAACCGGGGGAAACAAGGGCTTAAATACACAAGGGACGACAAGGAACACCTGGGGAAACTATCAGAGAGAACCAATCATGAAAAAATTACAAAGGACTACAAAACCACAGGAAACAGGAACTAAACAAGAATTTCAACATAAAAGTCTAAGCAAAACACAGGGAATACGTGACACCTTCCTTCCCTTCTTCCTTTCTTCCTTGCCTCCTTCCTTCTTTTCATCCTTCCTTTCTTCCTTCCTGTATATCCATCTCTTCCTTCCTTCTTTCAGTCCTCCATTACTATTTATCTATCTATCCATCCATCCATCCATCCATCTATCTATCTATCTATCGTTCGTCTGTCTATCTCAACTCCAGCTGTTTCATACTCTCTCATTTTTTCTCTCTCACTTAGCCCATTCACCCCCCCACCCCCCCCCCCCCAAACTTACTTACACCCCTCTGTTGTGTGTATGTGTTGTGTGTGTTGGAGTGTAAAAGATGCAGTGGTACATATTTGATAGTAATGCTTCCTGACTGGCCCCCAGCCCCTCGAGAGCCCTGTGTGGGCTGTTTTACCGACGAACAAGCCGAAATATTTATATCGAGTGCTGCTGCTTGACTATGTTCTCTGAGTGTGTTTGGACCAGGTATGTGTGAGTATGTGAGTGAGTGCATTGAGGGAGTTCAGGCAAGCAATTATAGGGGGAATAATATATTCTTGTAGACAGCTGTGTGAATTATGATAGGGGAAGAAACTGAATATGCCAACAAACACTTACTAAAACACAAGCTCACATGACTTAAACATGACAGCTCAACTTTTTCACAAGCCACCCGCAATTCATTTAACCAGACTAAATGTGCTAAAATCATGTTAATTGTTTTTAAATTATTGTCCTTCTCTTCATCACAAATTGAAGAGATATAAATTGCACCTTATTCACAATAGTTAGTGCCATTTGCCTGGTGCAATTAATATTGTGCTATTACCAGCAACAGATATCCAGCTCTGCATTTTAAAGAGTTGATTTAGGTGTTTGGAATGCAGCTTTCATTGGTTTTATATTAGCACAGTAGCCCTGCAGTATATACACAGTTGTCTCTCCCATGTGTGTATGCATGCTAAAGACTACCGTAATCACAGATCTACATTCGGAACCCACCAGATGGTGATGAGCTATAAAATCCTTTTCACAGAACTACACACAGAAGTGCACGCGTACACACCATGTTTAAAGACAACATTGACCCAATATGTTTTCTTAAAGCTGAAGTAATTTCTGCTCCACTAGCGTCACCAAACGGAATGGCAAAAAAAATGGCTGCTTTCTACCTTCACGAACACTCCCCCTCTCTTTTATCGGTTTGACAGTTGGATTACTTATAGTTGTCTCTGCATATTAACCTAGGATATGGGAAATAATTTTTACGAACATCCCAAAAAATTATACACATGAATAATATCATAGTGATAAGTAAGAAATATTTGATCCAGTCAAATCCTGATGGATAAAATTAACTTAGAGAATTCAGTTTCACAGTAAATACACCACATTACAAAAAATCCATGTGTTTTTGCTGTTCTTGTCGTCTTAAACAGTGTTCATGTAACATCAAGTTTTGTGAACTTTAATTATGTATACTTTTATTTTGAAGTTCCTTGTTATAGTCTTCACATTTATGCTGTTTGAGTTCAATAAACCTGCACTTGGGTTTATAAAATTCTCATTAAGCCTTTGTTACAGTTCAAATCTTTGTAAAAGATTTTATGTGTTGATGCCTGCAGTTTTTCATTGTTCAAGTCTTTTAAAATGTAATTGTTCTAAAATGTTCATTTACAATTGTTGTATATCCTCTAAAGGTTTGCTAATTCGAAAGCTTCTATTTGTGAAACTGTAAATCAGTTAGTGCGTGTATTTGACTGAGAGAGAGAACTGGCTGTTAATGACTGGGATTATGCTGTCTCTTCCTCCTTATGACTTTTGTTTGTCTTTGTTTCTGTTGTGTTTGTTTGTTTATGGGCACAGGCCCTTAATGGCTTTGTGTTGGTGGTCACCTCTGAGGGGATAATTTTCTACTGCTCTCACACCATCCAGGATTACTTAGGATTCCATCAGGTAATTATCCTTCTCAACTCTCTCTCTCTCTCTCTCTCATACACACATATGTAAAGTTCACCAACTGTTAAAATATTTATTCAATATACAATTTATTTTCAGTTGATATCTCTGGCATATCTAAAGCAGTAACTAATTTTGCCATTGGATGTTGCTCTATATTATTTAAACCTCTATTCTTAGCACACAAACATACTCATCAGATCTTTCTAATGATTACTTTAGTGTCTCTGTCTCTTTCGAAGAACAGTTTGAATGACTGTCGCAGTAGAAATTCAATGAGCTTAATCAAATAGGCTTTCCTCTGACATGTAGCCTGCTACTGTGTAATCCAATTAATCATAATTTGCTTATGAATTTATCCAACTTAGACGTCACTATATTTGTTTACACTATGTGTCTTTAGCATTTAGTTGTTCTTGTTAACAACAGACCCCCCCCCCCCCCCCCCAACAGACACAAACACGCCCTACAGTGGTCACTAAAAATTCGAACATAAACATAAAAAATAAAAATAAAACATTTAAAAAATATATACTTTCAAAAAACAACAAGAATACACATACACGTCAAACTAGAAATCACCCTCCAGAAAAGCCAAATATCCACTCCACTTCCTATCAAACAAATCCAATTTTCCCAGTCTTCTAAAAATCACCTCCTCGAATGCTGCCATCTCCCCGCACCACTACCGAAACGAGGGTGCCCCAGCTGACTTCCACCCACTGAGGATGATTTGTCTGCCAACCATAACTCCAGCTAGGACCCAACTTTTTAAATGACTATCCCCAATATTAATGACTGCCCCATCGCCTAAGATGCAGAGTCTGGGGCAAAATGAAAATTGAGTGTCCAATACTTCACACATAAATCTCTGAACCCTCAACCAAAATTCTTGAATCTTAACACATCCCCAAAAAACACATGTTGTGTCCCCATCTTCTGGTTGGCATCACAAGCAGGTGGGTGTGTCTTTAAGACCAAGCCAATACAATCTAGAGGGGGTCCAATAGAATCGATGCAAAATCTTAAATTGCATCAGATGCACCCTTGCATCTCTAGATGTAGACTTGACATTTTTTAGAATCCTAGCCCACACTCCCTCCTCCAATACCAAGTTGAAGTCTTTCTCCCATAATCTCTTGAGAGAAGTTGAAGTTCCGTCCCCCAGACTCTGACTTAACAGGGAGTAATACACCGATGCCTCATGACCTTTTCCAAAAGCAGTAATCACCACTTCCAGAGTATCTGCCGCTTTAGAGGGGTGCTACTCCCAAAAATAGTACAGAGCAGGTGGCGCAGCTGTAAATACTGTACCTAAAGAACTGAGATCTGGGAATCCTAAAATGTTGAACCATATTTTCAAAAGATCTCAACACTCCACTCTCATATAGGTCACTGAGCATATAAACCTCCCTCACAATCCACTCTGTCCAGCAGAAAGGGGACTTATTAATACGTCATTTTGGGTTCAGCCATATGCTTGAGGCAACATTTAAATAAATGTCCGAATTAAACACTCTGGACACTTTTGTCTATACCGTGTGCAAATGCCAGATAACGGGGTGTGACTTAACTTCTCCGGTTAGTTTAATAGAAAGGCTTTGCAATGGCAATTGAGCCACTGGAAGGTGCCTGAGCTGAAAAGCTGTTACTGGGGAGTATGCTGTCAGAGCCAAAGCTTCGGATTTAGACCAATTGACTCTGTATCATGAGAACTTAGAAAAGGAATTAATAATTCTGTGGAGGCAAGAAACAGATCTATTGGGGTCGGAGACGAACAATAAAATATCATCTGCGTAAAGCAAAACATTATGCGCCATACCTTCACCACCACCCCTGGAAAATCATCTTCCTTTCATATCGCAGCTGCTAATGGTTACAGGGCAAGACAGAACAATAATGGGGAAAGAGGGCAACCCTGCCGGGTGCCCCTGTCCAGAGTAAAATGATCTGAAATTAATCCATTTGTTTGTACCGCCGCTACCGGGTGACTATAAAGTAGCTTAATCCATCCAATAAAAGTATTCCCGAACCCGTATATTTCCTCAACCATATCAAACGCATTTTCGGCATCAAGTGAGATGGCAGCGACCGGAGTCTGATCCTTCACCACTGACCACATGATATTGATGAAACGCCTAATGTTATCAGAAGAGCTGCATCCCCGAATAAACCCCACCTGATCTATATGTATAAGAGATGTCATAACTTTATTTAATTGGTTAGCCAAAATTTTTGACAATATTTTTACATCTAGCTGGATCAGGGAAATTGGATGGTAACTCTGACACTCGCTTTGATCTTTGCCCTTTTTAAGAATCAGACTGATCCGGGGGCCTGGGTAGCTCAGTGAGTAAAGACGCTGACTACCACACTTGGAGTTCGCGAGTTCGAATCCCAGGGCGTGCTGAGTGACTCCAGCCAGGTCTCCTAAGCAACCAAATTGGCCCAGTTGCTAGGGAGGGTAGACTCACATGGGGTAACCTCCTTGTGGTCACTATAATGTGGTTCGCTCTCGGTGGGGCGCGTGGTGAGTTGTGCGTGGATGCCGCGGTGGATGGCGTGAAGCCTCCACACGCGCTATGTCTCCGCAGTAAAGCGCTCAACAAGCCACATGATATGATGCGCGGGTTGACAGTCTCAGACGCGGAGGCAACTGAGATTCGTCCTCCGCCACCCAGATTGAGGCTAGTCACTATGCCACTACAAGGACTTAGAGTGCATTGGGAATTGGGCATTCCAAATTGAGGAGGAAAAAAAAGAATCAGACTGATCTGGGCTTGTGTCATGGTTGGTGGAAGCTTTCCATTCTTTAATGATTCCGCATGAACTTCTAGCAAAAGTGGAGCCAGTTCTGTAGCATAAGATCTAAAAAATTCAGCGGCAAAGCCGTCTGGCCCTACCTCGCCAAGCTCCTCCAAGGTTATCTCAGAATCAAGAGATTTTTTTTTGCTCAGTCGTCAGTTTATGGAGTTCTAATGGTTCCACAAAGTTTCTAATATCTTCATCAGTAGATGAAGTCGTGGAACTATAAAGATCAAGATAGAATTCTTTAAAAGCATTATTAATATCAATGACCGAGGTAAATATTTCACCACCAGCAGATTTCCCTGAGGGAATGGTAGAAAAAGACTCTCTCTGCTTTATATATCTAGCCAAAAGCTTCCTTTCTTTATCACCCGACTCAAAGTATGACTGTCTTGCCCTGAATAGCCAAAACTCCGCCTTCCGCGACAAAATAGTATTATATCTGTATTTCAGTCGGGTCAGTTCTCTGAGGCCATCAGACGACATTCGGCGCTTCAGCTCTGCCTCCGCACTTTTGGTATTCCCTTCCAATTCCACAAGTTCTCGTGCTTTGGATTTTTTGGTGAATGAGGCATACTGTATGATCCGACCCCTAAGAACTGCCTTAAGTGCCTCCCAAGCCATGCCCACAGAGGATACTGAGGACCAATTTGTCTCCATATAAACATTAATTTCAGCCTTTAACATTTGTTGGAATTCAGGATTTTGCAAAAGGGATACGTTAAAGTGCCAACTAAATGATTTATTTTTCTCCGTATGTGGCAACACCTCTAAACAAACCAGGGCGTGATCTGAGACTAAGATGTTTCCAATTGTGCAATCAACAATAGATGAGGGAGCATTGCCAGTCTTTTGACTATCAGCATGAAGTCTGGTTCACACCACAGTTTATTCTGGCCAAGAACTGCCCACTTAGCAATTAAATACCTCTCTCAACTACAATTTACTTAATAACAAATCTAGAATTACTTTGAAAAACAAAGCGGAATACAGATGGGATCATTGTTTATTTGCCACTAAATGTTTCATACAAATCTATTGGACATTTCAATACAGTGCAAAAACACGTTGGCAAGTCCAGCGACTAGTTTTTCTTTATAAGTGTTTATTGTAGCAGCCTGGGAACTTAACCCTTATAGTCCACAGTATAATTCAGTTTTAACTTCTAAGCTAGCGTATGCATACATGGTGAGTAACATAAATTTCTTCAACAGCACAGAACTGGAGCCCTGACACTTGGTCTGCTCCTGGTATTGTTTGCACTAATTATCGGGACCACACGGTGGCAAAACTCACAGTTGAACCGTTGCTTACATGAAGTAGTGCAAGAAGATGACATAAACATCAGTGAACATCAGGAGATGAAGGTGGAAACAACAACAGTGAATATGAATGTCAAGAGCAAGTGTGTGAAGAGTTCAGTAGATACATTCATTTGTATAGCTTGAGACTGAAAAACTATAAAGACATCTTTATGGGTCTAAACTCCTGAAGAGAAATAGTCCAGTATTGCATAGCAGTCGTAACCTAACCCTAAATCCTAAACCTTACCCCTAACCCTAATCAACCCAACCCTAACCTTACCCATACCCCTAACCCTAATCAAACCAACCTAACCCTAACCTTTGTAGCAGCAAATGCACAACGTTTTTGCGGAACAAGTTCAGCACAAGTTTTACCATCTAGACACGACCCTTTTCGAAATTGCATAGCAGGTAGTCAGTCAGATTGGAACTGGTGATTTCAGCCAACTTTTGCCAGTTTTTTGTGTGCAATATACCAAATGGTCTAAATAGTCTTTTAACCTCTGATCATATACAGTTTTGTTTGATCCTGCAAAGTAATGCCACAACCCTTATAGCTTTATCTCTCTCACTCTTTCTCCATCTCTTCACCTTTCCTATAGACAGATGTGATGCATCAGAATGTCTTTGAACTCATTCATACTGAGGACCAACAGGCCTTCAGACATAACTTACACTGGGCCCTGAATCCTCCTCCAGCCAGCACCCACACAGATGAGTCCCCACAAGGTCAGTCAAAGACACATATTTAAGTGCCTAAACACACACAAACCTTCTACACCTCGGTCTGACTTTCAGTGGAGCCAAAATGGTTAGGAGATTGAGGAGGCGGCAAGGGAGAGTTTAAAAGAGTTTTGGAAAGCATCATTTGACCTTTAGTGGAAGCTCCTGGAGTGGCAGAGTAAATATTATGGCCACTAAAACGTCCATTTTAATTAGGGACAACAACAAACAAATGAATAGAAACAGAAAGAATAAAAATAGAAATATTGGTTACAGGGTCTCGCTAAAATTGAAGGGGCCCAGGACAACATCTCCGCTGGGCACAATGAGTAGGCTAAACGATAGAGTACTTTGGGGTCCAAGGGTTAGTTTCTGGTTTTCCCCCACTGACTTTGGCTCTAAGTGGTTCAGCAAGGCTCCTTGGCAGACGTATTTGGAGGCCCCCCTAACATTCTAATAACTCTGTGTAAGCTTAAGTGTTTCCTTTTTGTTTCCTTCAGATGGGGATCTGGTCCCAAGTATGGCTCTTGTGACATGCAACCCTGAGCAGCTGCCTCCTGAAAACTCCTCTTTCCTCGAGAGAAATTTTGTCTGTCGTTTCCGTTGCCTCCTGGACAATTCCTCAGGATTCCTAGTAAGTATCAACCTTCTAAGTGTCAAAATGTTTTGAATGAGCTTGAATGAATGAAAATCATGAAACAGAATTTTCAGGGTGAAATAATAATGTAGGGCAGGACATTGTGATTTGATTGGATAGTGAAAAATTAAGCTATGATATTCCCTGTTAATTTCAGAGGCAGAGAAATGTATTAAATTTTAATGAAAGATTGATCTTGTGCTTGATCGTGCACAATACGACCAGGAACATTTATTTAGAAAGTAAAGAGGGTCAAATGAATTGATTTCATGTTGTCCTTTTTGAATATTCACAATACATGTGAATACTGCCAATTTTATTTTATTCCCTAATGGCCCAAGACAGTTTGGTTTATGGTAATTGGTAAAATTAGGTTACACATCAGAATAGCACACCTCACCTTTCTTTAGTCAATTAGATGTGACATGGAATCCAAACAGTAATGACCTGGCAAGTGTGAGCCAACATGGCCTGCCCCAGAAGTAGAAAGACACAGATGCGTTTCAGACCTTTGCCATTTCCTGGACTGTGATTAACCCTGCCCTAGACTTACAAGAGGATTTCAATAGCTTGAGTTGGCAATGCCTCATACTCTGGAGACATGGTTTAGCATGGGGGAAAATAAATCCCAGTTACCAAAGCTGTTGCTGTTGGGTTTTTTGGGCTGTTGTTGCTAAAAGATAAATATATTAGAAACAGTGAAGCTTTTCTGCAATTTCTTGTGTGAAAACAATGCCAAATCTATTGGATATTTCTCCCCATTTTCTTGATAGTATGAATGAGCCACTATGGTCACCATGATTTGTTTTCCTTCACAAGTGCGCAGGGCCCCCTTTCCAACAACAGCGAATCACCAATGTCAGTGCAATTTAGTTTAAGACTACACTTAAATATCACAACCCATTTTACTTCCTTGGTGAGTGGAAAAGTAAGGTTGTTTCAGTGGTGGGGCGAGTACATTTTCATGAAAGACTGCAAAAAAAGCAAAACAATAAATAAAATTGCACCGATAAATCATTCACAATAAGACCAGAAACCTATTAAAAAAGTAAATTGTGTAAAAAAAAAAAAAATTGCTACAAACTGTGGAGAACCTTCCTCAGTCCAGCACGGCCCACGAAATTCCAGATTCCAAAGGGGGTTAGCGTTTGGCTTAGCATGGTTAACTCTGTTCCTCCGTTGGCCACTGTGAGATCAGAAGCCTCCATACGCTCCTTGTAATCCCTCTTAAAGGAGCAACAGGGTCATGAGGAAAAGGTTTTAATCTGTACTCTGAGCAATAGGGCGAGACTGAGAAAGAGAATAACTAGAGCTAAGCAGCTTCAGGTTAGCACATAATGAAGTGAGAGAGAAAGAGTTCAGGCCTTAGCAAGAATAAACAAACATTGCTGTGCTATAGAGCACAACAGATTGCCAGCACAATATAAAACCACAGACTTATGCTGTGTTCCATATAAAGTCGGATGTGGGATATTCCTGCTTGATATCTCTGATCTCCAACCATAAAGGCATTCCATTGCTAAATGCTCAGAAGATGACATGTAAGGAAACAAAACCGCAATGCTCCCGTTAGCTTAGCATGTGTTCTGTCACCAGTGATGTCTCCTAGCAACCCAGTTGATAAACAATGCTGCAACACTAGCTTTTGTGCTGCAGGTGTATGATTATGAGAAAAAGTTTGTATACCTGTCTCTGCAAATGTTTTAATATCATGTAATGTAGAAACGTTCACTCATTGATCGATATTATTTACTAAAAGTCAATGTTTATAATCAACTTTGAACATCTTCCTGGGTGTCGACATGTTTGTGTGACGTCGCGCACCCCCATCTTGTCGGATGGGATTTCCGCACGAGTTTCCAAGTTGGAAGTCCGACTTTCATTTAAATTTTCCTAGTAGGAAGTTGGAAATTCTGACTTTCTGATTTGAATGTAATGCAGCATTACAGTCATTGATTCTGGGTATAAAATGGCATACTGTTTCTTTGAAGCATATTGCACAACTTTCAAACATATGCAAAAATATGCTTTGTTTAAGAGTGTACGGAGACTTAAGTATACACTGTTGAGCCAAAACATTATGACCACTCACAGGTGAAGCAAATAACGTTGATCATCTCCTAACAAAGCCACGTCTTAATCCGACTGAGCATCTGTGGGGTGTGCTGTACCATCAAGTCCGATCCACCGCGGCTCCACTCGCAGCTTACAGGACTTAAAAGATCTACTGCTAAAGTCTTGGTGCCAGATACCCAGGGTTGGGGAGTAACAGAATACATGTAACCGGATTACGTATTTAAAATACAAAATATAAGTAACTGTATTCCACTACAGTTACAGTTTAAACCATTGGTAATTAGAATACAGTTACATTCAAAAAGTATTTTGATTACTGAAGAGATTACTTTGCATGTTATTGTCATTTGCTTCATTGAATATTTAGTCCTTTCAGATGGAAAACATTTATACATATAAATGATGTGATCCAAAGTGCATTTGAACAGCAGTGAAACACTTTCTTATGATGTGTTACATTCATACGAGCAGACAGAGAATTATGTTTGAAGTAAGTTTGGAGCAGAAGAAATAGAAATAAACCTTGTGTAAATTGTCAGCTTTACGCTAAGCTAAAATGCTATTTCTAGCCATTTTACATGCACATTTTACCAGGCACGGTCATATTTTTTATCAAGAAAATTCACGTTGGATCACAGTTTCTTTTCTCTAGTAAGACTTTTGATATTAGGGCAAAAATCGTATTCTTGATAATAATTTTTTTTATTGTTTTCCTGTAAAAATGTCTAAAAATCCTTAAAATAAGATCAATTTGATTAATCTTGTTTTAGAAACAACACTGCATAAGATATTCAGGTTTTTCAGAGAATGTATTTTTAACATGTGTATTTTGTCTTACTGTACTGGCAGAGTTTTTATAGTCAAAACAAGTGAAAAAATCTACCAGTCCTGAAGAAGTAATCCAAAGTATTTAGAATACGTTACTGACCTTGAGTAATCTAATGGAATACGTTACAAATTACATTTTACAGCATGTATTCTGTAATCTGTAGTGGAATATATTTCAAAAGTAACCCTCCCAACCCTGCAGATACCACAGGACTCCTTCAGGGGTCTTGTAGAGTCCATGCCTCGGCAGGGCGGTGCTGTTTTCGCAGCACTTTGAGGACCAACAGCACATTAGGCAGCTGTTGATAATTTTTTGGCTCATCAGTGTATATCAAGTCTGCATTTATATTTAAAATTCAGTTTTATACATTTTCAATATATTTTCTTGCTTTTGAAAATATATTTTGAAATTAGAATGCTTAATATATTTTTAATTTGGATATTTTTTGACACTATAATATTTTTAATAAAAAATGCCATATGAGTTTTGTCATTCGCAATGCATTATTGAAGTGAGCGGTCACTGCTGAACGCCTTTCGCACAATTCCTGTTTCCCTGGTAACAGCGGCTTCTTTGATTGGTGGACCTCTCTGTTTGATTATGAGTAGTGTATTTCAGCAATGAAACAATATTCTTTAAAAATTCAATTGAAATGACATTGTCTTGTAGCTTCTAGAGAAGCATATATCATCGTTTCTCTATGGAAGAAATTAATAGGATTTTTTGCTGCACTCTATTGAAATTTACCTTGAAGGCAGAATAAACTGGAAAATGAGTCTTGATTGCAAAGAAATCAATTTGCATGCAAAATGTCCTGGTTACTTTCGTAACCTCCGTTCCCTGATGAAGGGAACGAGATGTTGTGTCGATGTAGTGACACTAGGGGTCACTCTTGGGAGCCCTAAACACCTCTGATCTTTGAAAAAGGCCAATGGGAATTGGAGAGTGGAATTTGCATGCCACTCCCCTGGACATACGGGTATAAAAGGAGCTGGTATGCAACCACTCATTCAGGTTTTGTGCTGAGGAGCCGAGACAAGGTCCCGGCCATTTCAGCGGGTAGTTCAGCATTGTGGCAAGAGGGACACAACGTCTCATTCCCTCCATCAGGGAACGGAGGTTATGAATGTAACCAGGACGTTCTCTATCTGTCACTCACTCGATGTTGTGTCGATGTAGTGACACTAGGGGTCCCTATACAAAAACGGCACGACTACTGAACTGCGTTACATGGACTAGCGATGCGAGACGGGCAGACCTCTGTGTGCCTCGTAGCCAGCGCACCAGGCCGTCACGTAACCTCCCCCAACACTCTTATGAGCGTCAAACAGTCCTTCAGGAACAAGTCGACTGCCCAACAAATAGGGACAGGCTAGCCCAGCCATGGCCTCTTTTCCTCTTTTTCATCCCAAAAAGAGTGGAATTTGTTAACCGACTGGGGGCCATAAATGTCTATGTCGGGGGGGTGTCACTCCCAAGGGGAAGACACTGCGGAGACCACACCCCGCCCAGAGAAGGGGGTGGGGGTATTTAGAGTGGAAATACGTCACATGGTCTTATCGAGTCTTGTCGGAAGTATGTCATGTGGAGAAGTCGCCTGGTAGGTCCTACCTTGGGGGGGAGGAGTTTCTACAAGCATGGTGACTGGGGGCAGAGGGGCCTCTGCCCAAGGAAGACGCAGTTTACCAATAGGGAAATGATTTAGGGATAACATCCCCGGGTCGCCCGTCTCAGGGGCGCTTCAAAGCCTCCCTAGGGTTCTTGGCAGCCAGCCATGAGACGGGTGGCGTCTGCTTCCTGCTTCCTGCTTCCACGCCGGAGCCGGGCCACGGGGGCGGGCTTTGGCAGAGCCGGTGCTGTTGCTACAGGAGGACGCCCTTGACGACGAGCAGATGGGGTGTGGGGTCTTGAGCCGCGCGGGGACAGGATGTGTTGAATGGCCTCCATCTGCTGCTTCACCGCTGAGAACTGCTGGGCAAAGTCCTCGACGGTGTCGCCGAATAGGCTAACCTGGGAGATGGGGGCATCAAGGAACCGTGCCTTGTCGGCCTCTCTCATCTCGACCAGGTTGAGCCAAAGGTGGCACTCCTGGACCACCAGGGTGGACATCACCTGCCTGAGAGACTCCACCGTGACCTTCGTCGCCTGGAGAGCGAGGTCAGTCGCCGAGCGCAGTTCCTGTATCAATCCTGGGTCAGAACTACCCTCGTGCAGCTCTTATAGCGCCTTGGCTTGGTGAACTTGCAGGAGAGCCATGGCGTGAAGGGCGAAGGCGGCTTGTCCAACGGCACCATAGGCCTTAGCCGTCAGGGACGACGTAAACCTACAGGCCCTGGACGGGAGCTTCGGGGGCCCGCACCTGGTGGCGGCGTTCTGCGGGCACAAGTGCACCATGAGCGCCTTATCCACCTGGGGGATCACCAAGGGTAGTGAGAGCGGGGAAGCTGAAAGATCAGGATTGGGCAGTAAAAGGTGCCCCCCACGATCTTGTCAGCTCCTCATGCACTTCTGGGAAGAAAGGGACTGGGGCGGAGCAGGGCGAGGCCGTGAGCAGCGCTCTGGGCCAAGGAACCAATCATCGAACCGCGAGGGTTCAGGGGAGAGTGGAGGGTTCCACTCTAACCCGACGCTCGCGGCTGCCCGGGAAAGCATGTCCGTCATCTCCGCGTTGGCCTGAGACTGGGCGACCACACCCGAAGGAGGGAGCCCAGCCGAGGCGTCCGCGTCAGAGTGGACGAGCCCGCTCTCCGATGCTGTGCTTGTTAACTCATCATCTTCCCAGGCTCTGAATAAGAGGTCTCATCCGAGAGCCCGACCAGGGCAAGCGAGCATGCTGGAGAATGGGAGGTCCGTGGGGGTTTACCCAGCGGAGGTGCTCCCATTGAGGTCCCCAAATCGCCCCCAGTGCTAACCGACATGGCCTCATACCCGTAGGTAGAAGGACCGAGGCGGGGAGCCAATGGGGTGGCTTGCTTTCTTACGACCGTGTATGGTCATGTTCTCGCAATGAGGACAAGACCCATCCATGAATGATGTCTCCACGTGGGCAGCGCCCAGACACATAAGACAGCGATTGTGGCCGTCAGAAGCGGAGTGATAATGACCGCAACCAGGAATAACACACAAACGGAAAGACATCTTCAAAAAGACGTTCCGTGTGTGCCGCTCTTTTAGAATGAAAATATACTCTTTTTAGAATATACTCTTTTTGTTATTCTGCTGAAGCGCCCAGGGTGTTCTCTGTACTCCACGGGTGCAGAGGGGGAGAAGCCGCTGAAATGCGGCGTAAAATCCAGCAGATGAGGTGAATGAACTCGCGGATTAATTCAGCTTCAATGAATAGAACCGCTCGGCACCGAAGAGAAAATCTGAATGAGTGGTTGCATACCAGCTCCTTTTATACCGGTATGTCCAGGGTAGTGGCATGCAAATTCCACTCGCCAATTCCCATTGTCCTTTTTTCAAAGATCAGAGGTGTTTAGGGCTCCCAAGAGTGACCCCTAGTGTCACTACATCGACACAACTTCGAGTGAGTGACAGATAGGGAACCAACGACTGCAGGATTTCTCTAGACTTTGTCCTTATTTCCTCTCTCGTTGCCCCCTTCCTCTGTCTCACTCTTTTATTTTATTTCCTCTCCATTTTTACCACCTCCCTCAAGAAAGGCATGACTATGCTTTGCTTTTCAAGATAGGAAAGCTAATGGGGGTCTCCCCATATGCTCAAAGAAATGCATTTGCCTGAGCAATAAACCTGGGCAGCCTCAAACTTTTTTCCATTACATTTTTTGTTCTTATTTTTACAATCCTCTTGGTATTTTTGGAGCCTGAATTTATTCGTCATAGCATCTAAGAATAGACCTAACTCAGAGTAGATGCCATATGAACAAGCAAAATGTTATAAATGAGCAAAAAGTCAAAAACATACATTTAAAAAAAAACATAGTATTAGCCAAAATTATGTATGTATATATACTATATATAATTTTTTTTTTTTTTTTTTCTTTTTTGAGTGAGCCTTTAGAGATATATCAATTAGCAATTTACAAAAAAATAAAAAATGTAGGTGTGGTATATATGTATGTGTCCCTTGGTCATAGTAAGACAGAGAGGATGTAAAGAAGGGTTGATTCTTAGTAGACAATGCCTTCCTGTCACAAAATGTGTGTGTAAGTGTTTGCACGCAGATTCAAAGGTGACACTAAATAACAATAACCATGGCTGACATTCAGATAAAACACTCGCTCATGGATGTCATTAATGTTTTGGTGTCACGGCACTCAGCCAATCAGGACAAATCGTGTAAGGTTGACTAACCAATCACAAAACAGAAAGCATTCAGATGTGTCATACTTCCTTTACTAAGAGTTGAATTGGCTTGAACTCTATTGCCCACACTCTATTGCCCATCACTTACAATGATATTGTTTGCAAAGGGCACATCAACAAAATCATGACTCCTGCTGTGTACGTACATATATCAAGTCGTCATTTTTATTTGTATAGCACTTCTCACAACACACATCATTTCAAAGCAGCTTTACAGAAAATCATGCATTAACAGAAAATGAGACTGTAATATCTATCAAGTCTTAGAGTCATCAGACGTTTAGTTCGATTAACTATGATTGTAAATTGTGTATAAATATAAATAATTAAATAGTTAAATAATAATTGTTTTTAGAACCCCAATCAGTAAGCCGAATGCGACTGTGGCAAGGAACACAAAACAACATAAAATGTTGGTTAATGGAGAAAAATAACCTTGGGAGAAACCAGGCTCACTGTGGGGGCCAGTTCCCCTCTGGCTAAACAGCATGAATATAATGCCAATATTAGTTATTTGTGTGCAGTGCAAGCCATGATTTAAAATTAGTAAACTGAGTAAGTGTTAAGGGCCAGTGTTTAAACAAAGATTTTGTATGAACTGTAAGATTAATGACTAATGTCTTCCTGGATTAACTGCAGAAGTTCACATAGATGCATTGTCCTTTGTTAGTTGGCTGATGAAGGCTTTTGTTGGCAATTAATTGATAGTCTATGTATTCCATTTCAAGAGTGTAGTCCATCAATAAACAAATGTGATGCAGGCAGAGATCAATGAGGTGCATCGCAGTTCAACAGGCAGGTCATTTCGATGAGGTTTGGTGGGACACCAAGTCCAAGGTTCAGGCAGAGGCATATGAAGTATCCATTGTCTTACAGTTGGAATTGGCATCAGTTCATCCTCTCACGTCCATCGTAAAAGACTGAAGAGATGTCTGGCTAGCACCGGCTGTAGTTTGTCATCATCACTCAGCGACATGTAGCAGTGGAGTCCAACACCAAGCAGGAATGGAGCTGGATCTGGCCGGCTCTGGTAACCTCGGGATATGAATCCTGAGGTTGAGACAGGGAAACAAATATAATAATATTATCGTAGATGCCATTCAATTTATTGTGAGTTATAGATTATGAGAAATGTTTCTGGTTCCGGCAGACCTAACTAAAGCAGCCTAATTGTGAGTTGATGGATAAATGAGGTGTATGCCTGGCTAAATAGATGAGTCTTAAGTCTAGACTTAAATTGAGTGAGTGTGTCCCGAACAGTGTTAGGGGGACTATTCCATAGTTTTGGAGCCAAACAGGAAAAGGATCTACCTCCTTTTGTGGATTTTGATATTCTAGGAACTATTAGCAGGCCAGAATTTTGTGATCGTAATGAACGTGATGGAATATAGCATGGGAGAAGGTCACTTAAGTACTGTGGAACTAGACAATTCAAAGCTTTGTATGTAGTTAACAGAATTTTTAAATTAATATGAAATTTAACAGGTAGCCAGTGTAACGACGATAAAATTGGGCTAATATGATAATATTTCTTGGTTCTGGTCAGCACTCTGGCTGCTGCATTTTTGAACCAATTGAAGTTTATTTATTGAACTTGCAGTACATCCTCCCAGTAATGCATTACAATAATCTAGTCTTGAGGTCATGAACGCAAGAATTAGTTTTTCGGCAACAGCAACAGAGCATGTGTTGTAACTTAGCAATATCTCTGAGATGAAAGAATGCTGTTTTACAAACATTGGAAATTAGATTTTCAAAGGACAGATTGGTATCAAATATAACACCTATAACAAGTTCTTCGCTGTAGAAGACAACATAACAGTACATCCATCGAGAGTCAAATTATATTTTAGCGGCTTATTTTTAGAGGTTTTTGGTCCAGTAATTAGTACCTCTGTTTTGTCAGAACTGAGTAGAAGGAAATTTCTGGCCATCCAATCTTTGATTTCATTGATACACTCTGCTAATTTGGAGAATTGTGAAATTTCGTCAGGTTTAGAAGAAATAGAAAGTTGGGTATCATCGGCATGACAGTGGAAACTTATTCCAGGATTCCTGATAATATCTCCCAGGGTGAAGCATATATAAGGAGAAAAGCAGAGGCCCTAAAACTGATCCCTGTGGCACTCCATACTTTTGTTTGATTTGACAATTCCTCATTTACACATACAAAGTGGTAGCAGTCTGATAAATAGGACCTGAACCATGCCAATGCAAGTCCACTAAAGCCAACATAATTCTCCAGCCTTTTCAAGAGAATGTTGTGATCTATGGTGTCGAAGGCAGCACTAAGATCTAAAAGCTCTAGAAGAGAAATGCAGCCGCGATCAGATGATAAGAGCAAGTAATTTGTAACTCTGACAATACAGACTCTGTACTGTGATGGGGCCTAAATCCTGACTGAAATTGTTCATATATACCATTTCAAATTAACATAGTTGGGAGGACACTACCTTTTCTAGTATTTTTACATAAATGGGAGATTTGAAATTGGTCTGTAATTAGCCAATTCACCAGGATCAAGCTGTGGCTTCTTAAGAGGTTTGATAACTGCCATTTTAAAGTTTCTTGAGACATGTCCTAAGGTTAGCGAGGAGTTAATAATATTAAGAAGAGGTTCTGAAATTACAGGGAATACCTATTTTAAGAGCTTAGTTGGTATTGGATCTAACATACATTTTGTGGATTTTAATTTTTTGATAAGTTTTGTTAGCTCTTCGTGACCTATGACAGCGAAGGATTGAAGTTGCTCATGGGGAAAATTATGAGACACTGTTTTCTGAGGTGCTGTGACAGTTGATTGCATAATTCCAATTTTATTTCTGATGATTTCTATTTTATCGGTAAAGAAATTAAGTGAATGTTGTCACGAATTCATTACTATTGTGCTGCGATGGGATATCTGGTTCAGTCGAGGCTTTATTCCTAACCAGTTTAACCACAGTACTGAATAAACACCTAGGCTTGTTGTTGTTATTTTCTATGAATTTGTTAAAATATGCTGACCTATCAGCTTTTAGTGCCTGTCTGTAGCTACAGACACTATCCTTCTATGCACCGCAAAATACCTCTAATTTTGTATTCTTGCACTTGTGCTCCATTTTCCAAGCTGCTCTCTTGAGAGCATGAGTGTGATCATTGTATCATGATGCGGGGCTTTTTTCTTTAATTTTCTTTAGTCGAAGGGGGGCGACTCTATCAAGAGTGCTAGAGAAGACTGTATTTATATTTTCTGTTATTACATCAAGTTCTTCTAGACTTTTTGGCTTACTGAGAATGTGAGGCAATTCTGAAAGATTATTAGTGATGCTGTCTTTAGTGGTCGAAAGAATAGTTCTACCTGAACGATAGCAATTGAGTGGCATTAGCTGATTGTAGCAAACAAGAGACGAGGTAATGATCTGAGATGTCATGATTCTGTGGTAGAATTTCTATAGTATCAACATCAACTCCATATGACAGAATTAAATCTAACGTATGATTATGGCA
Organism: Myxocyprinus asiaticus; assembly: GCF_019703515.2. Classification (NCBI taxonomy): domain Eukaryota; kingdom Metazoa; phylum Chordata; class Actinopteri; order Cypriniformes; family Catostomidae; genus Myxocyprinus; species Myxocyprinus asiaticus. The sequence goes on along the minus strand of NC_059392.1, from coordinate 5,827,951 downwards.
ATGAGTTGGTCCTGTCACATTTTGTCTGACTCCAAGAGAGCTAATCCCATTGTGTCTTTTTCATTATCTATGTGAATGTTGAATTCACCAACAATTAAATCTCTATCTACAGTTACTACTAGATCTGATTGAAAATTTGCAAATTCACCAAGGAAATCAGAATATGGCCTGGGTGATCTATATACTGTAGCAAGGGCAAAAGATGTCAGAGATGTTTTATTTATATCTGACGGTGTCACATTAAGCATTATTAGTTCAAAAGACTTAAACTTATATCCTGTCCTCTGAGTAACACTAAAAACTTCACTGTAAATTGTAGCAACACCTCCTCCTCGACCCTTCAGATGAGGCTCATGTTTATAACAATAACTTGGGGGAGTAGATTAATTTAAACTAATATATTAATCCAGTTTAAGCCAAACAGAGTGCATCCAAACTATGATCTGTAATAATTTCATTTACAATTAGTGCTTTGGTTGAAAGAGTTCTAATGTTTAGTAGCCCTACCTTTATATGACGTTTATCTTAATTATTATTATTATTATTTTTTTCAAGTTTAACCTTAATCACATTTTTTCTAAATGATTTAGTGAAGGGTTTGAGTTTGGTAGTTCGGGGAACAGACATGGACTCTATATGATATCTAGGTGATCCAATCTCTATGTGTTGTAGTTTATGTGACCTGTGTGACGTCTCAAGGCAGCTAGTAGACATTCGGATTTACCAGTTTGTCTGCTTCCTGACCTGGGCTCAAGTTAATCAAATACTATCACTATTAAGACTATGAGCCAAATTACTAGAGAGGAGAGCAGCACCTTCCCTGGAGGGATGGAGTCTGTCTCTCTTTAGCAGGTCAGGTCTACCCCACAAACTCTTCAAATTGTCTATAAATCCTATGCTATTCTCTGGACAACACTCAGACATCCAGCCATTCAGTGACATTAATCTACTATAAACCTCGTCACCATGAGGAGCAGGGAGGGGACCAGAGCATATTACAATGTCTGACATCGTTTTTGCAAGTTCACACACCTCTTTAACGTTATCTTTAGTGACCTCTGACTGGCAAAGCCGGACATTGTTAGTGCCGACATGAATAACAAGTTTAGAAAATCTACATTTAGCATTAGACAGCACTTGTAAATTTGATCTGATGTCAGATGCTCGAGCCCCGGAAATGCATTTAAAAATAGTGGCTGGTTCCATGTTCCTTACAATAGAATCACCTATTACTAAGGCTCTTTCAACATGATTCTAAGTGGGTGCATCATTAAGTTAGGAGAATCGATTGGAAACCATAACAGGAACAGGAGAGTGGTGTCACTTTGCTGAGCGAGTATGCCGCCAAGACACCCAAACGCCCTGCTGTGGGGGCTGTACAGCCGGAACCAAAGTGTGTGTGTTGCTCTCTGTACTACCCGCATCGGAAACAGTATCTACTGGCTTCTCCTTCTCCCTGGCCTCCACTAGCGTTCGATTGCGTGTCTCTAACTCATTAACCTTCTTCGTCAGCCTGACTAATTCCTTACATTTATAACATGTAAATCCCTCATTGCTGACGGAAGAAGCTATAGTAAACATGTGGCATGCAATGCAGGAAGAAATAACATGAGCGGATGTCATGACTTACCGCAATTGTTTGTTGTTGTTGTTGTTGTTATGGTTGTTCTTGAGTGGCGAGGGTTATCGATGTGGTTCGATGTAGTTCCTGATCAGTAGATGTTTAAGATTGATGCAATAATCCATACAAAACAGAGAAAACAAATGCACGCAGTCAAGATGCGAGATGTAGACAAGTGGAAAAAAAACAAAGGAAAAAAGAGAGAAACGGGTGCTCGCAGTAAAATACACGCAGTTGAAACAGTAGAAAAGCTGAAAAAAATAAAGCATGTGGTAAAAAAAAACATGATATATATATATATATAATAAAATGTTTATCAGTTGAGTACGTCTTTCATACTTGCAGATTTAAAAGACTGAATTTTTGTTGTATTCTGCTAGCAACATTTTCTTATACTTGCTTATAATTCGACTTCTTTTGGTACCTTGTTCATATTATCAAACTGCAATTATGATGACTTGTGTTTCTAACATGCTGTAAACACAATTTCCATATCAAACAGTTTAATATTTTATATATTTTTTGTGGAATCCCTTTTGAGCTGGCAAAATACATGATAATTTCCCTTTCTGTGTAACCCAAAGGCCCTGAATCTACAAGGACGTCTGAAATTCTTGCATGGACAGAACCGGCGATTGGATGATGGAGGCCAAATGCCGCCCCAGCTCGCCCTGTTTGCCATAGCAACGCCCTTACAGCCTCCCTCCATAATGGAGATCCGATCCAAGAACATGATTTTCAGAACTAAGCACAAGCTGGACTTTACCCCAATGGCCTGTGATGCAAAGTAATGAAGGCTCCATTTAAATCCAAAATATTACAGTTTAATCTAGCAACAACTAATTGAAAATTATCATTGTGGTTTCCCAGCTGGCACAACTATTTTAAAAATGTTTTATTTAAAGATGGGAAAAGGATGTGATGGCATTTTTATCCTGCCTACTTCATATGACAGATGTTTTTTTGTTTTTTTTACATAATAAATACATATTTTCACAACGTTACAGAAATGTTATGACACACAACATTAAAACCACCTGCCTAATACTGTGTAGGTCCCCCTCATGCCGCCAAAACAGCGGCAACCCACATCTCAGAAAAGTATTCTGAGATTATATTCTTCTCACCACAATTGAGTACATTAATACATTTTTTTTTTTTTTTTTGGTTCCTGGGTAGTAAGTGTTATTTCCTATTTGCTTATGCCTCAAAAGTATAGAAAATGGCTATTATTCCCCACAAACTTTGCTTTTGTGACCAGGACAGTCATATTTTGAAATGTACCTATTTCCAATGAGAAAACGGGCGAATTTGTGTCTTTTCCTTCACATAAAGTCAGAAAAAAACAACATATGAATCCAAATTAACATGTATTTATACTAAAGTAATACAAAAATGACTATAAAAGATTTAGAAGTGAGTAGTTTTTCGAGATTTACGATTATACTGTAAATCACTTTCACGAATCAGCCCCCAAATGTAGTCTCCCATCATGTTCTCGTTATACTGTCCTTGGTAGCAGCATTCAAAGTCCGGTATATCCTGATGGAAGCGCTCGCCTTGCTCCTCCGAGTATGCTCCCATGTTCTCCTTGAATTTGCTATTCTGTGGTGCAGGTTGCTGCTGTTTTGGCGGCACGAGGGGGACCTACGCAATATTAGGCAGGTGGTTTTAATGTTGTGTCTGATCGGTGTACGTATCCTTTTTATGAACGCAACATTTTATGAACCTCGTTGTCACAAATTTTTTTAAACATTTAATTTCATTTTACAGATTACTTATCTAAACCAAAAAGCTACAAACAAACATTATGGTTTGGTGTGGTTTTAAGTAGTAAAATTAAATTGTTTTGACATTTTGAGGCTACTTAAAGAAAACCAGTTATTTAAAAAAATATATTTCTGAAACTCTTTAGATTGGTTGTATAAAAGATGCATTTGCGACTAAAATACGACTTTGGAGAGATACAATTTATTTTTGGTAACCCAAATACGTCGTCATGTTTTGGATTTTATGCATGTTTAATAGAACTTTTTAAAAATGCTGTATTTTGACAAAACTTAACTGCAACCAAAATGCTTTGTGAAAAGTAATAAAACGTTTTGTACATGCTGGGTTATTTCTTATAAGTCAAAATCTACAGACAGTACAAAATAATTCCAATGCACCCATTTAATTTTAATGTCTTTTAAAAGATTTATAATTTGACATGCATATATAGAAAATGGTGCCAAAGTCATATATGTTGGTTCTGACTGTGTTTTAGGGGGAAAATCATTCTTGGCTACACAGAGGCAGAGCTGAGAGTTCGTGGTTCAGGGTACCAGTTCATCCATGCTGCCGATATGCTCTACTGTGCAGAGAACCATGTTAGGAGTAAGATTTTCAAATTTCTCTTTTTGTACTTTTGTTTAATTAAGGTCAATTTATCCTAAAGGAATTATTTCAAAGCGCAACCTAGCTAAAAATGCAACTACATGTCAATTGAATTAATCTGGTGTTTAAGAAACAGCTATACTTAAATTAGTCTCTGCTGATGTATTGTTACATTGTTTCCAATGGCTTGCTTTCTTAAATAAACTCTAGTGACACTAAGGTGGTTTTCATACTTGGCATGTTTGCTGCGGTCCAAATCCGAGTGCTATTATTCCAGGCGATTGTTGGTCTGGTTTCAGGCTCTTTCAGATTCTGTCAAACCCCGGTGCTTTTTTCGTCATCCACTGTACATGCGTCATCACAAAGTGCACAATGCGGGTTGCTATATTTGTGTGTCTTCTATTAATTTGGTCCCATTATCCACACCAGAATGAACAAAACTTGCGCTTCTGTGTGTCGCATACCATAATTCAGCAGATATGCATGTCCAGGAGAAGGCGACAATATCTGATGCTGGCAAACTGTCTTTTTTGTGGAGACAGCTGGTTGTGAGCAATATAGTTGCAGCGCTGCTTATGTTCCCCTTCTACTCATGGTGCACATGTGTGTGTTTTTGTGTAACTGATGATGTCGTCATGCTTAAATCGGCAACAACGCGTACACAAGTTATTTACTTCCTTAGCAAGGACAGGTTGCTCCAGTTCCACAGTTCCATTGCACCCCAAGCTCAGACCACCTCCTATAGGTAGTCTCTGGTTCGGTACCATCGCCTGCTTCCCGGTACACAAAACAGCATTCATATTACACATTTTTCATGTGAACCGTGCACTGTTTCGTACTAAACTGCCAGTCTGAAAGCATCAGCCCTGTGTGCTTAGAAGAACATTTGAACAAGTGACAGTGCCCCCATTCAGGGAGGTTCACAGGAGATGATGGGGATTTACATCTAAGGAAATCCATACATTGGAAGTAACATCTGTTGATGATGTCAATGATATGGGCAAGCCGTGGGTGGATCTGGTGAATCCTGGTTCTTCTACAAGTAGTGAACATGTAAAAAAAAATTCCAATAATCCCACATATTATGGTGGAGATTGTACAAATCCTTGGAGCTATGAAAATATAGAAATGTAAACTAGGGTCAGAAATCCATATCAGCATTTTAATATGGAACCAAAAGCATACGGCCTCAATCAGTGCATAAACAACACCAGCAAGGTTGTTAACTCTTGATTTTGATTTTAGGGTGGACATATCTTGTGATTTCATCAGCATATTATCTGCACAATATCTGTTAAATAGTCAAGCACCTGATAAAGAAATTGTCCCAAGATTTTTTATGACTATTAGTAGTTGGCTCCAAACATAAGATTGAACAACTGTGGCTATGTCAGTTATGACTTGCCAGCCATTAATGACACCCTAGAAACAATGTCACAAAAAGTTGCATTATTTGGGAATTTGGGAACCAACATTTGGTCAGCCTATCTGACAAGTTGACAACTACTATATAACCAGAAATCATGAACTAAGCAAGTATAACTAAATGCTTTGCAGTGTCAGAGATTTCAGTTTAAAAACTGTTGACCCTTTCCCTTACAGTGATCAAGACTGGAGAAAGTGGCCTAACTGTGTTCAGACTACTTACAAAGGACAACCGCTGGAAATGGGTACAAGCTAATGCTAGACTTGTCTACAAGAACGGCAAGCCTGACTACATCATCGCCACCCAGAGGCCTCTTGTGTAAGTATATTAATACTAATGTTCTGTTATGCTAACAATTGTCGCACATGATGTATTATAGATTTAGTTCCCCTTCTGTCACTCACTCGACATTGTGTCGATGTAGTGACACTAGGGGTCGCCCTTGGGAGCCCCAAACACCTCAGATCTTTCAGAAAAGGCCACTGAGAATTGCCGAGTGGAATTTGCATGCCACTCCCCCGGACATACGGGTATAAAAGGAGCTGGCTCGCAACTACTCATTCAGATTTTTTCTTCGGAGCCGAGTGGTTGTACTATCAGCGAGCTGAATGCTACTGCTGTTCCATTCACCTCTTAAGAAGCGTATGCTGTTGGATATACACCGCATTTCGAGCGGCTTTCTCTCCTTCTGCACGATGAGTGCAGATTTCGCCCCTGGGCACTTCGGCAGTGCTAAAAGAGTGTATATTCCTGCTAAAGAGTATATTTTCTCTATTAGAGCACACACATTGACTTTGAACGTCTTTTTAAAGACGCATCATTATAAAGATGCCTTTCCATCATTGTGTGATTCTTGGATGCAGTCGCTATCTCTCCGCTTCCGACGGCCATGGGCGCTGCCTCACATGCCTGGGCAGCGATCACACTGAGGCAGCATTTGTGGATGGTTCATGTTCTCATTGCGAGAATATTCCTTCTTCCAGGGGAAAGCCTCTCTTGCTGCCTCCCACGCCTCTGACTAAGGACCTTCTTTCTCAGGGATGGGGCACCATCTGGCACCCACGCCCAGACCTCTGGAACCTCCACGTCTGGCCCTTGGATGGGACATGGAAGACCTAAGTGGCCTTCCACCAGCAGTAGTAGACATGATCACTCATGCCTTAGCTCCCTCCACGAGGCAGCTTTATACCCTGAATTGGCGTCGGTTCGCAAATTGGTATTCTTCCCGAGCTGAAGACCCTCAGAGATGCGCAGTCAGGTCAGTGCTTTCCTTCCTGCAGGAGAGGCTGGAGGAACGGCTGTCCCCCTCCACCTTGAAGGTGTATGTGGCCGCCATAGCAGCACACCATGATACAGTGGACGGTAAGTCCTTAGGGAAGCATGACCTGATCATCAGGTTCCTGAGAGGCACCCGGAGGCTGAATCCTCCAAGGCCACACCTGTTCCCCTCATGGGATCTCTCCGTGGTCCTTCTGGGCCTTCGCAGAGTCAGTCGAGTTGAAAGTCCTCTCCTTGAAGACGGCCCTCCTGATTGCACTCACCTCCATCAAGAAGGTTGGGGACCTGCAAGCATTCTCTGTAAGCGATACCTGCCTGGAGTTCGGTCCGGTTGACTCTCACATAATCCTGAGACCCCGGCCGGACTATGTGCCCAAGGTTCCCACAACCCCCTTCAGGGATCAGGTGGTGAACCTGCAAGCGCTTCCCCAGGAGGAGACAGACCCAGCCCTGTCGTTGCTGTGTCCAGTGTGTAATTTGCGCATCTACTTGGATCGCACGCAGAGCTTTAGACAGGGAAAGCTGTCTCCAAACAGAGGCTTGCCCACTGGATCATGGATGCCATCACTATGGCATACCAGGCCCAGGCTGTGCCCGCCCCTTCGGGAATACGAGCACACTCTACAAGGAGTCTGGCATCCTCGTGGGTACTGGCCCATGGCACATCTCTAGCAGACATCTGCAGGGCAGCGGGCTGGGTGATACCAATACATTTGCGAGATTTTACAATCTCCAGGTTGAGCGGTTTCGTCCCGTGTTCTGTCAGGTATGAACAGGTAAGTTCGGGAATACGGACAGCTGGCCAGGTGTATCACTTGCGTATAGCGCCTTTCCCCTCCAAAGTGGCAAAGATGTGCGCTTCTTTTCCCATGCGAGTTCACGGACCCGTGAACCCTGGATGTCCTTCCTCCTTAGGCCTGTGGCTCGCGAATTCAGTGGAGGAATTCACATCCGGAACCAGTACATGTGCTAATATGCCCTTACTGAGATAGGTGCTCCACAGGTGCCGGTTACTCCAGAAGCCCCCTGTGATGTATTTTCCGCAGTACGGTCTCCCTGTCGGCAGACCTGCGTCTCCCTTCAACAGAGCCCTCTCTGTCCTGGTCGCCATGTTTGTAGAGCTCCTCCCCTTTCAGGCAGGACCTATCACCGCGCTTCTTCCATGTGCGGCTCTTAGCCCACATGACGTGCTTGCCACATGTTACCTCCCCTCCGGGCAGGATGTGGTCTCCGCAGGGTCTTTTCCCCTTGAAAGAATAGGATAGGAAAAGAACACCTTCCCCGGTGCATATATTGAGCGTTAAAATGGCCCCAGCCGAATAACTGAATACTCTGTGGAGAGAAAACATAGTGGGAAAAGGCCACGGCTGGCACAGCCTGCTTCCATACTAGATACGTCTCTTCCCCCCAGGGATGTGGGGAACTATACGATGTTTTTTGGGGTGTTGGGGGAGGCTACATGCAGACTGGTGCACCTGCTAACACGCATGCAGCAGCTTGCTTGCACCTGCACCGGCAGTCCACGTAACACAGTTCAGCTAGTTGTGGTGTTTTGTATAGGGACCCCTAGTGTCACTACATCAACACAACATCGAGTGAGTGAAAGAAGGGGAATGTCTCGGTTACTGTCGTAACCTCCGTTCCCTGACGGAGGGAACGAGACATTGTGTCCCCCTGCCACAATGCTGTACTACCTGCTGAAATGGCCGGGACCCTGTCTCAACTCCTCAGCGCAAAACCTGAAAGAGTGGTTGCGAGCCAGCTCCTTTTATATCCGTATGTCCGGGGGAGTGGCATGCAAATTCTACTCGCCAATTCTCATTGGCCTTTCCTCAAAGATCTGAGGTGTTTGGGGCTCCCAAGGGCGACCCCTAGTGTCACTACATCGACACAACGTCTCGTTCCCTCCATCAGGGAACAGAGGTTACGACTGTAACCGAGATGTTTATCAACATGCTAGAGTGCTAATTGGAAGTACTGCTTGCTATGTATGTTTTGAGATATTTTGACAATAAATTAAAGGACGATTTTGTACACCTCCACTTATAACGTTTCTCATACATTTATACAGAGAAGAAGAAGGTGGGGAGCACTTGAAGAAGCGATCTATGAATCTTCCTTTCACCTTTGCCACTGGAGAAGCTCTGCTGTACCAAACCAGCTACCCCTTCCCAGGTTTCTCTGACAACCTTCAGGGCAAAGGCAAGAGCAACAAAACCAAAAAGAGCAAGGTGGATAAAGACTCCAAGGATGATCTGGACCCCAACTCTCTTCTGGGAGCCATGATGAGACAGGACAAAACGGTTTATGTTTGCCAGCCTGCAGTGGAGCCAAGAATGTCCTTCCATAGTAGCCTCTTCAGTGAACAAGGAGAGACTAGCTCTTTCTCTTCTTCTGCAGAGAACGATAGTTGGAATCCAGTGCAGAATGGTGTAGTTGCAAACTCCAAACAAGAGCCTTCAAGTTTTGACCCACTTCTAGCAACATTAGACTCTCTGTCCCTGGAAAATGAGGAGAACTGCTCCAACAGCGAGCTCTTCAATGCCCTGGAAAACCTTGGACTCAATGCAGAAGATCTGGAGTTACTTCTTCTGGATGAGAGGATGATCCAGGTAGAGATGGAACCAGATTACATCCCATCTCTTAACGATATTCTTACCAATAATGAAATAATTTCCTACGTCCATGATTTGTTGGAAAACCGTAACGAGGATGGACCAAGTGGTGAAGATACTTGGATCCCTGTTGCTGCACTAGATTCTGCTGCACCTCCTAAGCCATGTTCTGCTTCTGAGTCGGCTCCTCAAGTTACTTCCTCTATGCCTGCTCCGTACATACCTTTCTGGCCACAAAAGCAGACAGCACCCATAGTTCAGCTTTCGCAACGGATGCAGCAACATCTCAACGGACAGTCGGTTTGCCACAAAACTGAGACCTGGATCCATGAGCCAATTCCTCAGGTGTCTACAACAAACACTGAGACAACTACATTTAACCAGCATGACTCCTTGTTGGTTAACCCGGTAACAGGTTTGCACAATGGTCATTGGGTTACAGAACACATGCAAACCAACTTGAACAAGACCTTACAGTTTGTAGACAAGATAACGGAAACTAGTAAAGCACAACCACAGCAATTGCAGCAAAACCAGTTGCCACTCCCATTCCAGTATAAAAACAAAACTGTTGAGGGTGGCAATACCCCTACAAACGGCTACAGTGACCCTCAATGGCACAGATACAACTTCACCGACCAAGTAGACCTCGTCACAAACAGATCTTGTTTTCCTAATGGCCACCCCACCACATATGTACGGAACACAATGAGTAACTATGTGGGTTACAGTATGGCTGATGGATCAGGCATGGATTTTACAATGAACAGCAGTTCAGCTGGGGATGTAGGGCAGTTTCAGGGAGTCATTGCATCATCTGCATCCTATCAGCAGGGTTATCTGAAACAGCAGCAGCAGCCAAAGGTCACATCCACTTATTACACCTCCTATACCAAACAGAACTCCTCACTAGAGCATATCCTGGGATTAGCCCCACCTCCGAACCTCCCCACATTGACAGATTACGGCTCTGATATGACCCATGACACCACCCACAGTAAGGTAAGAAAAAATAAGGGTAGATGGATATGCTCTTGGATCAACATCCTTTGTTGGTTCTTGATCAACATTCCTACTAAACAGTCAAACAAACTGATCCATAACCTCAAGCCTTATGGATCATTTAACCTTAAAATCAGAGGTAGATGACTGGTTGATGTTTAAGCCCCTAAACCCCAACCCTACATCTGTTTGGTTGATGGGAATGTTGTTCCAGGACCAACAAAGATGTTAATCAAGGGATATGTCACACTTGAATAAAGCAGACTCTGATCATTTTTATAGGGGATGACAAACGATATTGCATATACTGGTATTGCACCATATTTCTTTCTTTAATTTTTTTTCTTTTATTTACATTGTCATGTTGGTCTTGAATGCTGGTATAGATTGTTTCCAAATGTATTTACATAATGGTAGACACTTTAAAGTCTCCATAAACTGGCTCAATGAGTTTATTTTCTGTCTTGAAACAAGACAGTGGGCATCAGATGGCTTTAAAGCTATTAGATTAAAAATCACAAAACACCAACTTTAAATCACCTTTTTAACACAGAAAATAACTTTAATTAAACCTTTATGTGGTGTTGAAACAGCTCAGAAGGTCTTGGATAGTAGTGTGTAAGGTATTCTCGGCCCTACCCTCTTCATATTTCTCTCTCTTTTTTCCATTGGCCCAAATGCTCACTCTGATCTAATTGTGCTCTCCGTAAGAAACCAAGACCTAATAGGTCACAACTAATGTGATGAGATTGCATAATGCACAGCGACAGACCTACAAAATCTTGCCAGGCTCTGGAGATCTGCCTTGGGGTCCTGCATAGGTAGATATTTGCTTTGCTCTTATGTTTCTGTATTATAGTGACTGTGGTCAAGATTGTAATCTTAAGTTTACAGGTGTAAGCTGCTTCCCAGTCGACCCACTCACAACAGACAGGCTTTTCTGTTTTTTTATACTCACAGTAGACAACTTTAGCATTTAGTCCATTGTAACATGGATGCCTGAGGCTATGAAAGAGAGAAAGAGGGATAGGAGCCCCCACAAAAGGACCGCTCATGCAGCAGACCATAGTCGGAGACTGTGGGCCCCTGTCTGCACTCATTTATCAAGACGGTCTTGTCTCTCCACATCTAGAGCACCATGCTGTTGTCCATTTTGGTTGAGGTTTGGGATGGTTTTCTTAGTTTACATTTATGCATTTGGCAGACGCTTTTATCCAAAGCAACTTACAGTGTACTTATTACAGGGACAATACCCCCGGAGCAACCTGGAGTTAAGTGCCTTGCCCAAGGACACAATGGTCGTGGCTGTGGGGATCGAACCAGCAATCTTCTACCAGCTATGTGCTTTAGCCCACTATGTCACCACCAGTTGATTGTTAGTGGTTCATGTTAAGTCCACTATCACTATTACTATTGCTCAAGCTTAGTGTTATGAATTTGAAGAAACTCCTATTGTAAGTGTTGAGTATTAAACTGTGGTGCCCAACTCCCTAATTGTTTGTGCTATGGACATGAATCAATGATAATACCTCAAATCATGCGGCTTGTTGAGAAGAGGTGTAATCAGACTTATGATTTTCACCAAGCAGAGGATAAAACAGGCAAAAAACCAAGACAACATTGGAGGAGGGACCCAAGCCATATCTAGGGACCAGAATATCATATAGAATTGGGAGTGGGTGCTTTTGACTTGATCCAGAAAGCAATCACTGAGCAGTGCCCTAGCAAACACCTAGCAACATGCTAAAAAACACTTTCAGCAAGATTTCAGTGTCTTATATCTAGCAGAATGGGAAGGGCTCTATGTGTGTGTTCAGGGTCATTGCTCTCAGCTGAAAGGACAATAGAGCTTCACTGCCCAGCCAGGCGTGAGCAGCCATGACCTACAATCCAGCTTTAATTTTAGCTCATGCATACTAACATTCATACACACATAACCAAACTTTCATATACAGTGGCAAGAAAAAGTATGTGAACCTTTTGGAATTACCTGCATTTATGTATAAATTTGTCTTAAAATCTGGTTTGATCTTCATCTAAGTTACAATAATGAACAAACACAATCTGTTTTAATTAATAACACAAATTATTGTATTGTTCTTGTACATATTGAGTACATCATTAAAACATTCACAGTGTAGGTTGGAAAAAGAATGTGAACCCCAAATCTGGTATTCAATTAATTAAACTAGATTGAAGGTGTAGGTTAGAGCTACTTTGACTGATAAAAAGGACTCAAACATTTTTAATTTGCTATTCACAAGAAGCATATGCTGGCGTGGACCGTGCCTCTCAAAAAAAAGATCTCAGAAGACCTACGATCAAGAATTGTTGCTTGGCATAAAGCTGGCAAGGGTTACAAAGTTATCTCAAAGTGCTTCAGTTGAATTGTTTGTTCTGTAAGGAAGAATGGTCCAAAATTCCTTCTGAACACTGTGTAGAACTAATCTGCAGCTACTGGAAACGTTTGGTTGAGGTTATTGCTGCCAAAGGAGGATCAATCAGTTAATAAATCCAAAGGTTCACTTACTTTTTCCACATCACTGTGAATTTTTAATGAGATGTATTCAATAAAGACATGAAACATTATAATTGTTTGTGTGTTGTTACCTTAAGCCCAATGTGTTAATCTATACTTGTGACTGATGAAGATAAGATCACATTTTATGACCAATTAATGCAGAAAACCAGCTAATTCAAAAGGGTTCACATATTTTTTTTGCCACTGTACTTACTATAGGAGCTTAGTTTTACTTTTACCTTTAAATTTAAGTAGAGTGCAACAACACATATGTACATAATAAGCACATTTTATCAAATGTAAAAAGTATGTGGTAGTTAGTATATATCTTTATACTAACATTATATGCACACTACATTCTTACCAACAGACCAAAATATTTATTGATGACTCATCTTGCACTATACAGATTTTTGTCCAATCAGTTAATAATTATTAGTGATATTTTGCAGGCAACCATCACTTTTACTATTGCTCATACTTGGGGTTAGGGATTGTTCTAAACATCTAATCCTAAGTATTAAAGGAATAGTTCATGGGGGTGCAGAAAAGTAATTTCAGTGGTGGAGAAAGGTATAACATTTTGATGAAAGATTATAAAATATCATGTCTTTAGACTAGGGACATTTATTAAGAAACTAAATAGTGTACATTTTGATTTCATGTAGCCTTCAAAGACTATCTTTGAGACTTGCCACAATTTGATGGAGATTAGTTTAGGTTAGCATGTAGCATGTTAGCGGTTTGGGTCTTTGGTTATTTTTATGCGTTTATCTGTTGTAAATTCCCTATTAAAACACAGCTGGATAGAGGGAATGCTCGTTTGTTGCCAAAATAACTATATCAGTGGATAACACACTTTGTTGCTTGGTCAGTGTGATAATTTTGTGATTCTATATGTGATCCTGATAAACTGATCATCATGTTAGGGTCTTAAACGACCATCACAAATCTGCTGTCCAGCTGCCACTAACCTGCTTAAATAAACAACCACTATTCTAGTTCTGTAAGCTAGCGATAAACATTGAAAATGAGCTGTGCATTTAGGTCAATAGCAAAGAAATCACTGCTAACGCTAATGAGTTAGCGTGCCTGCTCACGGTCACATTTTTCTGTATTTACTGAAAAATGTATTTTATTTATTTATTTTCATTTTAAAAATCATTGTACAACACAATCTTTTTTTTACTAAAATACAATAAAAAATGACTGTTATGGTAATGAGAATCACCATTGACAGATACTTCCACGATATACCTAGGGTAAGATGGTGCCCCCTAGGGAGTTGGTTCCCTACGCAGACTGCGTAGTATGCGTGTAGGGAACGGCGGTACTGCATTTAAAGCTAAGCTAAAAAGCTAAATGTTGCGATGCTGAGTAAATTCTATATGAAAAGAGTTTCAATGTGTTTAATTAACATGTTTAATGATTATTAGATTATCATTTTTAGTTAGATACTGTCTCATGATTGATTATTGTTTGTTTGTTTCCAGATGGAGACTGGCTTCATACTCAACTCCACTACTGTGGCCTACACAGGAAGTTGTCTGGTTCCCAATGGCAACGCAGTGGCCACCCCCGGCAACAGTCCCCATGCCCTTTCTGAGCCACTCCCACCTCCTCCAGACCCTCAGACCACTGGCTTCTACCTCTGATCAGACTCAGACAGATCTGTCCGGAGAGACAGTCAGTCACAAGTCGACTAGCAAAAAAAAAAAAAAAAAAGTGACTTTTTGTGTTTAAAGTTTGCTTATCAACTTGAATTACATTTATTTTAATTTATACTAAATGAGCCACATTCACCTTAGGAATATCAAACCACTTATAGTCGCTGAAGAAAATCAAGCCAACATAAAATGATAGCACTCTCAATTACAACATATATGAAGATTATGTTTGGATTATTTCTGACTAAGCGTAAGAAATTAATGATGCTTTGTGAAATCTACAGAAAATGTCTGCAGTTGGCATTCAGTATGCAGTTTAATGGGTCATTCACACGGAACACGTTTCTGCGGAATTATGTTTTTGAATTACTTTTCCATGAAACGTGCTGGACAGATGTCTTTGTCCGTTGCGATGCATCTTGCTGCTTTTTTAACGTTTCGTGCTACGATCGAAACTTTTTTAAGATGCCCTGTCAAACTAAAAGAACTTTAACTTCTAAAAATGTGTCTTCTTGAGACACCTGAATTTTCTTCCGTTCATTGCGTTGCGTCCAAATCTTTGCTGTTTTTTTTTTTTTTTAACGCAAGAACGCATTCTGTGTAAATGGCACAATTAGAGATGTTCCCTCTGTAATAAGTGTGTTTTGGGTGTATTTTTTTGTGTAGGTATGTGTGAGAGCGTGTAACGTCAGTCGCAATTTATTGGGCCTCTTTCATGAAACGTGAGAAAAGCACATTTCTGTGTAAATCGTATGCACAAATTCTATTCAACAACAGTTTTAATATCAATAGTTAATTAATAACTATTGAACAATAGTTTCGTTCAATCTCAAATTATAGTAAACATTGAATTACACAAAGACTGAAGAAGAAATGTCCATGTATAATGTTTGTTATGACAGTCTACTTAAGAATGGTTTTACGAACGATTTACACCGAAATCCATTCTGCTTCATGTTTCACGAACGAGGCCTACTGAGACTTATTCATTAAATGCGAGCAGAACAAATTTCTGCATAAATCGTTCATGAATCCATTCTTGCATATATATTGGCATGGTATTGAATTCAATGGTTTTACTAACAATTTACACAGAATGTTGTTTGCTCGTGTTTCATGACTGAGGCCAATTGTCTGTAAATGATGTCAAGAGTGTATGTAGCATATAGCCGTTACGAAACCAATTGTTCAGAAACAGTAAATTATTTCAATTTTATATGAACAAGATTGCGATGCATACTTGTTTATGAATAGGCAAGAGTGTTCCATTCCTTTTAACAGTCATATAGTAAACGATAATTTAAAAGTAAAAATACACAAGATGTCAATAAAAAAGCAGTAAAAGTTAGCTGTAAAAAAAAAGTCACTTAGCCATTGCCTGACCTCTTCATCTCACTATTACATTGGGTGAGGTTATATTTCGAGAAGCTGATTCTAGATCAGCGTTACAAATCTACTTTTACCAGCTTCCGTCCTTTTAGATACAGGTGTTCAAGTGTTTAGTAATTCCAGAACTTATCCATAATGATCTTGCGCATATTCGTAGGTATTTGTACATAAAGTGTACACGTACGTTTTTGTACATTTGAAAAGACACTAAAACATACAATATCAACGTATTGAGAGAAAAATTTAATTTTTTTTAAATATTTACGAACTGGTCGGATCTGAAATTCTCACCGCATGTGATCGAGTTCAATATGCAAACACAATGAGGTAAATGCGTTGTGTTAAACGTTTAATCGCTATTTTATTCATTTAATTATAAATACAATAAAACCAACCTATGAATTCAATATTCTACAAACCTCAAAGGATGTGTAAACATTTGTCTCTAAACTCGTTTTGCGTAAATTTAAGTTTTCAATTTACGATTTACATTTTTCTATTTACTCTACCAATTCGTTGATATTTCAGTGTCTATCCAAACGAGAAGCACACTTAATGTACAAATTCATACAAATACTAATGAGATTACATTGACTCATCAACGAAACCAATTCAAAAGCGGGGTTTGTTTCGTCTTGGAAAAAGAGATTCTGGAAACTTACATTATTGAATGTGTTGCGTATTTTGTAAAGCAGTAAAAAAAAAAAAAATGTTATGTGATATTATTTCATCAAGGTGTTTATTAATAATATTGTTAATTTTAATAGTATTATAAAGTCACAGAGAAAATTACTTTTCAGGCCAGCCTCTGTTTTTAAGTTTTAATTTTAAATACATATATACTGTACAGATGTTTCTTATAAGAGGTAACACTCAAATTGTAACTATGGGTTCAAATTTCTTTAACACACATATGAGAAAACAATATGACAATCATTTACGAAATGTTTAAGTACAAGTTTGTAAATAGTGGAAAAACTGTTTATTTAATATTGCCGTAAGCACTATTTTAAGAAGCACTGCCTTTTTAGCGGCACAAGATGTAGCTTCTAGAGAATTTTTTTGGAGTAAATGTTATATAATTTCTTTAGGTAATGTGTTCTGTTTGTCTGTTTTAAAAAAAAAGAAAAAAGTTATACACTTTTAATGAAAAAAATTACCTGATTATCATGATTAATTTTACTTTCAGAATTTAAATGTTTTGCTATTTGGTTAGAAATTATGTCAGCCATGTCAAGTCTTTTTTTAAAGAAATTCACATTTCGATTTATTTTAATATTCTAACACACTGAAAGTAGAGGTGAAGATATGCAGTTCTGTCTGTTTGTCATTTGACTGCTTGTTGAAATGTACAATTTGGTCCTTTAATTAAAGAATCTGTGCAATCACAATGAGCCCTGTGCTATGATGTTCTTCCAAAACCAAATCATCCACTCATTTAAACAGAGGTTTCTTTCTCGGGTCCATATATTTTTGCATATTACCTACTGACAATATTTACAATACTTAAAGCGAAAGTTCACATTCTTATGTTCTCATACTTGGAAAGAAAGCCATACAGGTTTGGAATCACATGAGAGAGAGTAAATAATGAGAGCCCTTTCCTGATATGGACAGTACCATAGTTTACCATGTATTTTTACGTCTTCAAACTTCACAGGTGATTGTTACCTGGGGAACGAGGCCTGGTGTAAATGCACTTGTCTCACGCGAATATGGATCACCAGTTTCCATACATTTCTTCCTAGTGCTTTTATCCCAATGTCTGTATCGATCTGACTGTGGACAGGGCAAATGGCTCCTTTTTACACCCATGGTGGTGTGAAAAACAGACCCACTGAAAGCAAACAAACATGGAGGGGTGGGCCAGATTGCCACTAGAGACTAAACATGTTAACACCTGAGGAAGTCGGTAAGTGCCATGGAAAGCCAGGATTTCAAGCGAAGACAACTTTTATTAATTTAAGGAATATTCCGGGTTCAATATGTTTAGCTCAATCGACAGCATTTGTGGCATAATATTGATTACCATAAAAATGTATTTCCCAAAAAAGGGATAAAAATAATAAATCGAGGTTACAGTGACCCCGATTTTTGCTTTTTATTAAAAGAAAATGAGGGATGAGTAGAAATTAATTTTTGTGGTAATCAACATTGTACCACAAATGTTGTTGATTGAGCTTAACTTGTATTGAACCCGGAATATTGACAGAATTCGAAAATAAAGAGCTCTGTTTGGTCGTTCAGCGTAATGTTTTGCTAATTGCTAAACTTTTCAAATGAAAGAAATAGTAATAGTAGAATAGTTACCAGAAATTTGGGGGTGGGCTTTTTTTTATTTTAGTCAGCAAGCAACCAACTAGTTCTGCCCTAGCAACCACCCAGCACACCCCAGCAACCGAATAGCAACACTCTAGCCTAGTGTCGTTGTGGCAACTTTTGCACAGGCAAACTCCTCTCACAAAATCGAGAATTCATGACAAATTTTCTGCAAATTCGTCACTGATTATTTTCACATGCAAATGAGCTTTGCAGCAAACTTGCGGCAAATTCTCCATTGTTTCCCAAAGGTTTGCTGCAGTTTCACCACTACCGGTAAAGAGCATTATCAAAATAATGAGTGGGAAATTTGTGGCAAGTTTGTGGCTAGTTTGCCAGAACTCTTTTTTTTTTTTCTTTTTTTTTTTTTTTTTTTTTTTTGTATGGGATGTATTTGTTTTCATATGTGGTACAAGTTGTAAAAGGTCTAAATAATCTGTGCTCACTTGTGATGTGCTCAATCACTTGAGATGAACAAAACATCTCTCCCTTGGTCCCACCATAGCAACAGAGGCAAAACAGAGATGTGGTGAAAGAGGGAGAAAAAGAGAGCGAGAGAGAAGATGCAGTGAACCAGTCTTAAAGAGAGATAGATAAAGTTGGGAATATGTAGAGGAGAAAGAGGGAGTTGCCTGGCTGTCTCCAAACTAGTGATGAGAAGTTAGATCCTTTTCCACAAACTGGTTCTTTCAGACAGTTTGTTTCAATGAACCAGTTCAAAAAAAATGATTCAACAGTTCCTTTACGTCATTGCATAATGAAGTCACCAGTACATAATGCTATCAACCCTACGTCGAGGAATACACGCTCAAACACGTTCAAATAAAGCCATATGTGAATGCATATTGCTGATTATTACCATTTATTCAATTAAGTTATAATAATAAAGGAGTTTATTTTCATCAGTGTTTCATTCAGTGATCCTGCACCATGCATACGACTGGCAACTATTGATTACATCTATAAGTTTCCTACGTTAAAGTTTTGCACCAAATACAGACACTGATGTACATTGATTTTCTATGTGTCTAAAGCATAGAAAGTGAATAAACTAGTCTTAATCAACTCAGCCTTTTTACACACAAAATAAAAAAAAAAATGACATATAATCTGCCATTACAACATAACAACTTCAAATATAATCTGCATGCACAATACTGAATAGTAAAATTCAATTACATCTCTCACTGAAACATTTCACCCCCTGATTCAAGTCCTTGGTTCATGCATGCTCATCAGTAGCTCACTGATCAGTTCACAGTATATCAGACATATCCGAAAGAGGTGATTCTCAGTTCAGTGTACTGTTGAGTGTTGACTCGAGAACTGCTGCGACTGGATCATCACCATAAGTTGACAAAACGGTAATTACAATCAAGTCATAAACATATTTCCAGTATGTTTTATTTGGTATACTTTCTGCTGTTCATCAAAATACATCATAAACATACATCTTGCACCCCTTAATCAAAAGGCACATGTATGCTTGATATCAGCAGCTCATCAGTTCTTGCTATGTCGAACACATATGAAAGATGTGATTTTCAGTTCAGTGTACTGTTCACTCGAGAACTGCTGCGAGCGACTCGTACTGTTGACACGAGAACTGTTGCAATTGGGGTGTTCAGTCCAATTTGTGAACAAGTTGGAGCGGTTTATTGCTAAGGAGAGGAAAAGCCGATATCACCAGTTCTAGGATCATATTATCATATCCCAGTTATCGGCTCATTTCGAGTCGGAGTTTCAGGCACGTCCAACAGACATGTTAAGATGGAGTAACTTGTCGATCAGTGTTGACTTGAGACGCCAACGGTTTCAAATGATTCAGGCCGATTTGGTGAACTGGTTCAACTCGTTCTCTGAAAAGAACTGTTTCAAAAGAATGACTCTTTCACTACTTCAAAAGTTTTCTTGTGCTGAAACAAGCTTGATGTAGCGCAACAAATAACAGGTAAATAGCAGGTGTTTCGAAACGCATTAAAGTTCTTTTTAACTTGATACGGCATCTAAAAAACCCACGCAAGATGCTAAACAGACAGCGAGACACATTGCAACATCTTTTTTTGTAATCGTACCGTGCCGAACCGTGCTCAAGTGGAAATGCTATTGGAACCGTTCCTCAGCATGCTCAGAATGATTGGGCTCGAAGCCTCCATTTGCTGTTGATCGAACAGAAAGTACAACACCTAATTCATGGCATTGGTTGAGTCAATGTAGTTGTGTCGGGCTGGATGGTTGCTCAAAACAAATGGGAATTTTTTTACCATCACAAAGACACAGTGTTTACAGTTTGAGAAAATTAACCAACAAATTGCTTACTTAGAGTTGCCTCTTCATAGTAAGCTGTGATAGGACACTGAAAAAAACCTTCAGCTTTAAATCATGCGTGAGGGCAACGAACGCTATCCCATCTGGTCCAAACTGCAAGGTCTACTGTGACACAAGTCACAGAAAATTCATGATGGTTATGGAAGGAATGTGTCACAACACACAGTGCATCACACCCTGCTGCGTATGGGACTGCGTAGCCACAGACCGGTCAAAGTGTCCATGATGACCCTTGTCCACCATTGAAAGCACCTATTATGGGCTTCGGAACTGGACCTTGAAGCAGTGGAAGAAGGTCGCCTGGTCTGATGAGTCCCGTATTCTTTTATATCACGTGGACAACCGTGTATGTGTGCGCCATTTACCTGGGAAAGTGATGGCACCAGGATGCACTGTGGGAAGACGACAAGTCGGTGGAGGGAGTGTGATGCTCTGGGCAATGTTCTGCTGGGAAACCCTGGGTCCGGCCATTCATGTGGATGTCAATATGACACGTGCCACCTACCTAAACATCATTGCAACCAGGTACACCCCTTCATGGCAATGGCATTCCCTGATGGCAGTGGCCTCTTTCAGCAGGATAATGCGCCCTGCCACACCGAACACATTGTTCGGGAATGGTTTGAGGAACATGATGAAGGGTTCAAGGTGTTGCCCTAGCCTCCAAATTCCCCAGATCTCAATCCGATTTAGCAACTGTGGGATGTGCTGGACCAACAAGTCCAATCCACGGCAGCTCCACCTCGCAACTTAAAGTACTTGAAGGATCTGCAGCTAATGACTTGGTGCCAGATACCACAGGACACCTTCAGGAGTCTTGTAGAGTCCATGCCTTGGCGGGTCGGTGCTGTTTTGGCGGAACCCAGAGGACTAACAGCATATTAGGCAGGTGATCATAATGTTTTGGCTCATCAGTGTATATGCAGTTTTAGCAACAATAACATTTTTATAATATTTATATAATAAGTAAATGTTTATACCAGTGGATTTCCATTGAAAATAAGGTAGGACACAGGTTTTTTGTCCATTTAATCGTTGTTGAAGTCTACTAGAGCTCAAAGATGATTGGTCTGTGGTTGCTGTAAGTCACTTAGAATGTTAACTTCAACACATCCAGTGTTGACAGCCTCAAGCGGTTGCGTTGCGTTGCGCTGCGTCAACGGATGCATCTGGTGTGACAGGGTGTAAGGCAGTGGTTGAAATGGTTTTGCTTCAGGGCCCAAATTTTACATTGGACATGAAGTGGTGACAACACAGTATCAAACTTGCTAAAACAAAATAAACAAAATGTCCTTAAAATCAAACATTGACATTTATTAATATAACCATGAACTGCATAGGCTCAACAATATGAAAAATTATTAGCATGACATATAGGACATATATAACATATGTCCACACTGCTATGTTTTCGTACGTCTATGTTTTGGCTGAGATGGCATTTTTGTGTAGCGAAAACTGAGCTTTTCGAAAACGCTCTCCCAAGTGGATAATTTTGAAAATGTTGTCTTTGTGTTGTAGTGTGACATGAAAAACGGACATATTCAAAAATTATGACTTCTTTTTGTCATGTGACGCAGTCATGTGATCCATTCAACCCAAAACAATCAAGATGTCAGCCCATCCCTTACAAAAAATCTAGAGTTGCCGTAAACTTGCTGCAAACTTGCTGCAAACTTGCCGTAAATTCGCCACTCATTATTTTCACATGCAAATGAGCTTTGTGGCAAACTCTTCATTGTTGCCAAAGGTTTGCTGCAGGTTCACCACTACTGGTGAAGTGCTGCAAACTTCTGGCAACATTTTCAGTGAATTACAAGCTCTATTTGAAGAATTTGCGGCAATTTTATCAGAACTCTACAACCGTCACATTACATTTCTTCAAAGGCGACGGGAAGTTTACTTAGAATTGCTGTCCGGCGGCAGAACATGAGGACAATTGCGTTTCAGACCATACATGGAAATGGCGCAGGGTCACGCTTATGTTTATGTTTTTTTTTTTTGCATGCGCAGTAAGGGGTTTCCAGACATTTCAGTGTGTAAAAGCAACTTTTGGAAAACATTTGAAAATGGAAGTGTGGATGGAAAGTGTTTCAAAAAACGAAAATGCCATTTTCAAATGTATCCGCATTAATGTGGATGTAGCTTGATGAAAAGGTTCACCATGAAAAGAAAATTGAAGCGAAGACATAATTTTTGAAGTTATGTAGTTGTCGTAGTTTAGTGATAAAAGGATTAGTTCACCAACAACCCCCCCACCCCCCCCAAAAAAAAGATTTTCATCATGTACTTCCCCTCATGTCGTTCCAAACCCAAATTATTTTTTATTTCTTCCATGGAACGGAAGCGTTATTTACTACCATGGTATTGTTTCCTTTTTTAAGGATATTTACATGTGTACGGTGCCTTTTTGGTATTTTTTTTTTAAGTGTTTTGGTCTTGTACCAAGGTAATATCATGGTATTCTTGAAGTACATGGTACATCTGAAAACTGTACCATGGTGCCACCATAGTAATTTTTTGTAAGGGACATTATTGTCTCTCTCTCTCGCCATCTGGCTCTGACCCCAGACTGAGGTGTCCACTCATGTTTGGAAGTGTGGATAAATCTAGTCATCTCCTCTCCAGGAACCCGCAGGCCCCTACTCACTGTCCGCTTGGCTCTCACGCAAGGCTGTCTGTCACATCCCCATGCAACACACCCCAAAATTTCTTTGACCATTATTGTTGCCCTGTGATTCATTTATGGGTTCAGAGAGTAATGTTTCTACCAAATATTGGCTTTCCCAGGCCCGGTATCTTTTCACGAGGTGTTAACAATGTTGCACGTCTATATATAGTTTTGTTTCCCAATAAATTCACCAACCACAGAGCAGTTTCCCAGACATGGATTAAGTTTAGTTCTAGCCTAAATTAGCACTGATTCTCCTTCGAAAATCCTTCTTTGTACAGAACTAGACTTAATCTCTGTCTAAGAATCATTAACTCAGTAGAAAATGGCGTACTAAACTGCTGTTAAAGAGGCTGTTTTCTATGCAATGGTAGTATTTTTTTCCCCTGAAGTTCTTTTCATGACCTTTTTCTGCCTTCTCTCTGAATTTAATAAATAGTTGTGCCACTTTTGTGCATGGTAGTTCATTGCAAAAACAAGTCTTATTCACTAACCACGTAATCTAGTTTAAGCAGGCACAATCAGTGAGTATTTAAACAGTCATTGTCATTCCTTTACACAAATAAAGCATCCTTTCTATGTAAATTAGGCTCTTTATATTGGCAACATACTGTTATTCTAAACCAAGACCAAAATTATCAATTGCAATTCTGCTACAACCACCAAACTCAGAATAGTCCTTTAGACAGAGTTAATGTGCTGTCTTTTCTAACTGACTTTTGTTTTTTCCATAGCAAACATTTCATAGACTTACATTGACACAGTGTTCAAACGGACCAAGACACACGAAGTCACAGAATGTTCGTGATTTCAAACTTTAACTGTCAAAACTCACAGAATGTTTGTGATTTTAAACTTCAACTGTGAAAAGTCACGGAATGTTCGTGATTTCAAATTCCCAACTGTCAAAATTCACGGAATGTTCGTGATTTCAAACTCCAACTGTCAAAACTTACTGAATGTTTGTGATTTCAAACTCCAACTGTCAAAACTCACTGAATGTTCATTATTTCAAATTCCCAACTGTCAAAACTCACGGAATGTTCATTATTTCAAATTCCCAACTGTCAAAACTCACGGAATGTTCATTATTTCAAATTCCCAACTGTGAAAACTCACGGAATGTTCATGATTTCAAATTCCCAACTGTCAAAACTCACGGAATGTTCGTGATTTTAAACTCCAACTGTCAAAACTCACGGAATGTTCGTGATTTTAAACTCCAACTGTCAAAACTCACGGAATGAGTGATTTTAAATTCTGGAGCTTTTGAGCCGTTGCCTGTTCTGCATAATTCCTTAAGTGAATCCAGCACTAAATTAGTGTGTTTGCATGATATGTCCCTTTTTAAAGATTTCCTCAATAAACATTCGTCCTTGAGAGTGCACTCTCCTTCCAGTCAAGGAAATCTGAGGGCTTTTATTGATTCTGTTCTGTCATGTTTGGGTTTCTGTATTTTCCTCGTCCAATGTTTTCATGGACACTTCACTCCAAATTCCCAAGAAACACTATTGCTACACAAGACACAACAGCCCAATATTGCAACAACTCTCTCTCTCTTTCAAAATTGGCCTCAGTCTGTCAGTGACTATTAGTTCAACTACATTTCTCCCATCTCTCTCCTTTTTGCAGCCCAATTGATTTATTTGGTTTACTGTAAGAATTTGCTGCGACCGCCACTACAATAATCCAACACATACCTCTAAATTGGGTAACTGAGCTCCACTGTGTGGCGATATTTGAGGTTGGGCTTTAAATCAGGTTACTGAAATGTTATTGTGGTTCCGAACTCATAGAAACATTCCATTAAGATGGTATCACGGCAACTAGGATTTCCATTCTTACTCAAAATTCCATTCTCATTAAGGTTCCATTCCATTCTAACATTCCACTAACGAGTGGAACATGGATGCAAATATAGGCTGATTGATATTCCAGCAGAGCAAGAAAGATCCCCAGTTCGGTCTACTCCCCATCCAGACAACTTAACCTAAATCCCACCAGTAGCCTTAGGGAAAATGTACGGAATCGGTCGTTAAATAGGTCTTGTCTATATTTCTTGGTGTATCTTTGGGTCTATTATAGTGTATGATTTATGAGTCTGTGTCATAATGTATCCAAGCTTTAGAGTTTGGCTGGTCCATTGACAACCATTATGAAGTCTGATGAAATAAATAATGGGTTGTAGGGATAAGCTCTGAGCCCAGCTCATATCCCGGCTCTATTGCCCCACTTTTGTCTCTTCTCTCACCGTCACCTCACTGGGGGAATGGTTGTCTCGCTGGACAGTGGTAGTGATATCCCTGCTGGTATGGAGTTTGGTTTGTTAGTAGCGTGATTTAGACAAAATTCATTGATGGCTAGTAGTTTTGATCGGTCTGTTCTGAAGTGCATCATTTCCGTGTACAAATAAACATGCAAATAGACATAAAACAATAAAAAACTACTGCCTAGTGGAGAGTGCCAAGCCACTGTGTTTGTACGCGCTGCCATTACCATACAAAGGTTTGTTCTTGGTACCTTCAATGCAAGTTGCGTAATTATTCCAACTATTGCCATTGCGATCCATACGGTTTATAACAATGGGAAAGTCAGAATTTGGTAGATTCATTCAGGAAAAAAGGATATGTCCAATTGCAACTAGGTTTCTGGCATGATCGTCTGATAATCTCCAGGGTCCAACCAATAGCTTTCTTGGTGATCGTTGAGATGACTGTATCCATGCAGAGTGAATGAGGTGATTCATTATGGGTAAAAAAAAAAATAATAAAAAAAAACAGACCTTCTGTCTGAAAACCTCTCCAGACGGGAAAGATCTCAGCATGGGATGTTATGTTGGTAAGTATGAATGTGTTGTGCTTGTTTGTTCTGTTATTGAGGTCTCAGGGGTAAACTGTTTTCCATTAAGACACTCTAATGAAAAACTAGACAACTTTTGCTGAAGATTAACTCACTAATGAATGCAACAGACAATGATGTAATGTTTCACAATACATTCCATTTATTCATTAAAAAAATTGCCGGTTTAATTAAAACTGTACACAACAAGCTATTTGGTTGGTTTTGGTTTAAGTCCAGCCTTCCACCTTTGAACCTGTTTTTCTTGTGAAAACAACACCTAGCTAGAGTCAAAAAAGACAAAAAACAAAAAAACATTTACAATCACACATTGAAACATACATTCCAAGTCTTTAAAAGCAATATAATCACTTTAAATAATTTGAATGTTATTTTTGGGTAAACTATTTCTTTAGCAATGTCATGCATCCACAGCGCCAACCAAGGCATTAAGTTGTAAGACAAGATTTAGGTGAGAGAAGCAGGTAAAGATACAAAGGAAAATCACATTGCAATATTCGAGTAGTGTTTTTACAAGTCGATTATTTAAAGCTGAACGAGTACTCGATTTATCGATTACTCATGTACATCCCTAGTACAAATGGTAACAAACCGCAGCGAACACGTTTATGCGTCCTTATGTGCTGTTTTTCCATTGTTTTCCTTTGTAAACATTCACTAAATGGATGCCTTCAACTATTATGATGCATCTCGCCTGTTTTAGATGCTGTGTCAATTTAAAAAGAACCGTTAAAAACACGTATTGAGATGTGTTCTGTTCAATTTGTTGCACTGCGTCAAGCTTTTTTAGCACAACAGGCACGTTCAGTCTAAACTAGAGGTAGACCGTTATATTGGTTTTATCAATTGATCTTTGCCGATAGTTGATTTTTTTAATTGGTTATCAGCATAAATCTGTCAATAGTTGCAGATATTTTTTTCATCATTTCAAAATAAAAGTTCCTGGTGTGTTTTGGGCTTGTTTATATTTAAAAGTCCTTAAAACGGTTTAAAACGGCCCCTACGACTTTGATACTATTTTATAAGCAGCTGCAGTCATTTAGGATCTTTCATTATGAACAAAATTAGACCAGCACAAATTATTATTAAAGACTAGAAATGTAAACTGTCTTAATTACAGAAATCAAATGTAAACTGTCAGAATTCAGAATACACACAAAGATTCACACAAGTGTTTGGTGCCATGTGGAGTCAGCCATAGTCACAATCTATCTATCAACTGAGAAGGATTTGTCATCTAATAGAATTGTTTTCCTTCTAGCGGGGCCTTGGCACACACAAACACAGAGATCTACGTAGTATGAGTGCATAATAAAATGTCTGTGCCAACCAGACAAGCCCAGGGCTCAAAATATTTTTCAATCAATGGTAGTTGCCATGCTGTGTTCTGCGAATCTGACTCTGGCATCAGACTGGTGCTTAAAGACACTGCCATCAAAGAACATGGAGGAAGTGTGGGGAGAGAAAGATAAGTGGAGTGTTTGGAGGATGAAGGTGGATGATCAATATGGAAATGTAAGGTGTGTGAAAAATAGAAAGAGAGAGAGAGAGAGAGAGTGTGTAGGTCTCTCACATTTTTGCTTGTCCTGCTCTCTCTCGCTCTCTCTCTCTCTCTCTGTCATTGATGGCTTGTCCAGTGTCATCCATTATGGCGTCACTCTCTCAGCGGGGGGTACAACAGCTGGGGTGTGTGTGCGCGCGTGCATGCGTGCGTGTGTGTGTGTTAGCAGGGCAGATCTCAAGGGCAAGCCAGGACGTTCTGCCCACAATTTGCCCCTTCAACATTTGGAAAGCACTTTTTGCTACGGCTTAAGAACAGAAAAGGCCCATTTGCTAAAGTTCATATTCTATTATAATTTTTATATGAAAATGCACAATAATTATTGATTAAAGCAGGAAAAATAAAAGGAATAGTATTAAAGGAATAGTTCACCCATAAATGAAAATTCTGTTACCTTTTATTCACTGTCATATCGTTCCAAACACATGTGACTTTCTTCTGAGTGCTCTTTTCCATAATAGGGACTGGGGCTGTTGAGCAACCATAAAAGTAGTCTATATAAAGTCTTTTGAAGCAATATGAAAGCTTCATGAGATGAACACACCAAAATATAAATGATTATTCACAGAAACTCTTTGCCACTTCCGTAGTTTTCAAATCTTATTTGCGTTAATGGAAGTTCAGATATGGCATATGTGAAGATGTGTTTTAGCAAAAACACGTTTTCTGGTTTTGTTTTTGCGTGTCTCGTCACTGACTTCAAACATGGAGTGATGTGTTTTGATGTGCCATATTTGAATTAAATGAATTAGATTTTCACCAAATTTCCAACTTTAACTCCTAAATGTAATTTTTCACTTATGAAATTAGGGGCAAATTCACTAAACAGCTGACACCCTGGCAATAACCCACAACTCATAGCAACTGCATAGTAACACGTATTTTGTCTTACTGTACTAGCAGAGTTTTTATAGTCAAAACAAGTGAAAAAATCTACCAGTGCTGAAGAAGTAATCCAAAGTATTTAGAATATGTTACTGACCTTGAGTAATCTAATTGAATACATTACAAATGACAAAAGTAACCCTCCCAACCCTGCCCACAACACCCTAGCAACTGCATAGCAACACATTAAAAACCACTCAGAACACTTGAGCAACAGCATAGTAGTGCCCTGGCAAACACCAACAACACCACAGCAACTACATAGTAACACCCTAAAAATATTCAAAACACCTTAGCAACCGCATAGCATTGCTCAGAACACTTTAACCAACTGTGTAGCAACGCCCTGGTAATCAACCACAACACCATAGCAACTGCATAGTAACACATTAAACCCATTCAAAAGATCTTAGCAACCCTATAGAAACACACTGGAAACCCACAACACAATAGCAACTGCTTAGTAACACAATAAAAAACATGCAAACATTTTAAATGAAGTAGGCTAGTTGTCATTCCTTCCCGCGCACCCACAAATAAATGGCGCTTTAACCAGACGCAATTCATTGTTTGTGAATTTTCTCCCTTAATTTTCAGTCTGTTCATCACACAAAGTAGTCTGCAAATCATAATAAACCAGGTTACCACTATCTCACAATGAAGCACACACCTTCGAACACTCTGAACTTACCATTTATTTTAGTTACAGATCAACAGTTAAACTACACTTTCCAAGACTCAAATGTCATTCTCTGAGGGAGTTCAGGTATAAGTTGACCTCTAAGATCACCTGAGACAGTTATGTGGCATACGTTGAGTGAGTATTGGCTGCCAGCTTATCCTCAGAGTCCCTGTGCCGCAACGGCTTCAGTCAGAGTCACAGTCCACCACATTTCACAGGACACAGTGGAAAAACTAATATAAAATATTAATACAGTCCATGTCCCAGAAGACAGAAGATGCCGCTCACTCCACTGATCAGAGAACAGTCTCACTACATCTCTTCCTGAAGATTCTATGTGCATTTAGGCAGAACCAATAGATCCCAGATCAGCTTGACCACAACACAAACACAAGCTCAGCTTACATGAAACATTCATACAGTTTCCATTGAGTCCATATTCATACGTCCCAGAGGATACAAGCTGAAGTGTTACACACAGGGGTTTTACTGTGAATCTGTGTTTGTTTTATTATTATTAAAGGGATAGTTCACCAAAAAAACAAAAATTATGTCATCATTTACTCACTCTCAAACCAATATGAAATTCTTTCTTCCATGGAATACAAAAGGAGATATGACCATTTCTTAACAAGTCATCTTTTGCAGCTTTAATCCAATAAATGGTTGTGATAATCTTTGAGAACGATGGTTTTACTATAAAAGTACCATAAAACCAAAGTACCATAAAAGTACCAAAAGTTCCACAGAAGAGAGCATGACTGTTTGTGACTTTCCTCTTCAAAAATCAGTTACCACTAACAGGAACAGCTCAGACCTTTTAAGGTTCGTCTTTCTGACCAAAATGGACCTATCAAGCTGTTGGCATCGTCCCTTGGACATTTAAATTCCATGGTATCCATTCGGACCTCTCCGTGGGATCTTAATTACGTTTAACGGGAATTTTGTGTTCCTTTAGTTTATCGGTAATGGCCGGTGTTTAGAATTACAAGCATAAATTATATAACTGAATCATCCTTAAACAGATCCGATACCAAGTACTTTTAGGCCAATATCACCAATATCGATACCAATACCGATACCTCTATTAAATTGAATTTTTACAAATTCTTTGGATAGAATTAGTAACTTTATTATTACTAAAAAAAATATATATATATATATTTATGGGCCTAAACAGAAAATTATTTGGCTGCTTTATATACCCTTTAAAAATTAGTTAGTATAAGCCACATATAAAACCTCAAAATTAACCATAGATAATATTATATGGTTACAATTACTAAAACCAAGTTACCATATGGATACTACAGTAATGTTGTGAATTTTTAGATGTGAAGCTTATGAGATGCATTAATATTTATGTAATCTAAATAATAAGATCACTTGTTAAAAAGAAACTTTAGAATCTATATTTTTATGTGATGATCAATATTCTTGATACCACATCAGTATCGGAAGTATCAATACTTTAGTGTCGATCCGCCCATCCCTAGTTTTATTACTTTTCTAAGCAATCAGACTTACAATTTTAAACAGTAAAACTGGCTCAAAAAAAAGAGAAGGGGACGTATAAAGAAGCAACCACCTAGCAATGCCCTAGCAACCATCCAAAACAACTAGCAATGGAATAGCAACGCATTTAAAACCACTGAGATCACTTAAGCTACCACATAGTAACACCCTGGCAAAAACTTACAGCATTACAGCAACTGCATAGCAACATGATAAAAAGCACTCAGAAAATCTTAACAACCCAATAGTAATGCCCTGGCAATCACATACAACACAACAGCAACTACACAGTAGCACACTAAAAAACATGCAAAACGCCTTAGCAACCGTATAGGAACACCCTGGCAATCACCCACAACACCATAGATACAGCATAGCAACGCATTTAAAACCACTCAAAAGACATTATCAACCGCATAGCAATGCCCTGGAAAACCACGACACAATAGCAACTGCACAACAACCGCATAACAACGCCCTGTCAATCACCCACAACAACACCATAGAAACTGCAAAGCAACACCCTGAAAAAACACTCAAAACACCTTAGTAACTGTATACTGTAGCAATACCCTGGCAATCTACCATAAAACCATAGCAACACACTCAAAACCACTCAAAACACCTTAGCAACAGCACAGCAATTCCCTGGTAATCATCCACAACACCCAAGCAACTGTATAGCAACACGTTAAAACCACTCAGAACACTAAAGCAACCATATGGCAATGGACTGGCAACCACCTACAACAACCTAGCAACTGCATAGCAATGCATTAAAAACCAATCAGAACACCTAAGCAACCACATAACAATGCCTTGTCAATCACCTACAACACCCTAGCAACAAGTTAAAAAACACTCGGAACACCTTAGTAACTGTGTATTGTAGCAACATCCTGGCAATCAACCACAAAACCATAGCAAGACACTAAGAAACACTCAAAACACCTTAGCAGCACCACAGCAATTCCCTGGCAATCACCCAAAACACCCAAGCAACTGCATAGCAACAAGTTAAAACCCCATCAGAACACTTAAGCAACCGCATAACAACGCCCTGTCAATCACCTACAACACGCCAGCAACTGCATAGCAACAAGTTAAAAACCACTATAAACACCTTAGCAACTGTATAGTAAAGTCCTGGCAATCACTCACAACAACCCCATAGCAACCGCAAAGCAAAACCCTAAAAAAAACACTCAAAACACCTTAGTAACTATATACAGTAGCAACACCCTGGCAATCAGCCACAAAACCATAGCAACACACTAAAAATAACTCAAAACACCTTAGCAACAGCATAGCAACACATTAAAAAACACTCAGAACACTAAAGCAACCATTTAGCAATGCGCTGGCAACAACCCCCAAACCATTATTATTTATATTGTCAAGCCGGTTCTCGCCGCCTCCTTTCCCAGGTTGCGGCACCAGTGTAACGAGGTAAAAGGGAAATGAGGATGCAAGAACCGGCATGACAATATAAATAATAATTTAATAATAAACTTAAACAAAAAGACAAACACATGCCGGGCAGCTGCCCGTAATGCTCTCTCTCTGGAACTGCCGCCTCCGGTCGCCTTTATCCCTCTTGAGGGCTTGATTAGCCTGATTAGGGGTCAGGTGTGCAGCATCACGACCCGGCCCAGCCCTCCTCCCTGCCACACTCCTCCCTCCCTGCCACAGTTAGTTTTGTAAATTGTGTTGTGTAAATGTGATGTTTATTGTAGATTGGTATATGTCTCATCTCTGTCATGACTGCTATGTTGCTTGGAACTGCACCCAAGACTTTAATCCCACTGTTGCACTTGTGTATATGGTTGAGTGACAATAAAGTGATTTGATACTGTAACAACATACTAGAAACCATTCAAAACACCCTCGCAACCACATACTGTAGCAACATATTAGAACCCACTCAAAACACCTTAGTAACTGCACAGCAATTCCCTAGCAACCATTCAAAAAACCTCACAACCACATACTGTAGCAACATACTAGAAACCACTCAAAACACCTTATTAACTGCATAGCAATGCCCTAGAAACCACTCAAAACACCCTCACAACCACATACTGTAGCAACATTCTAGAAACCACTGAAAACACCTTAGCAACCACACTGCAATATCCTAGCAACCATTCAAAACACACTCGCAACCACATTTTTACTAGAAACCACTCAAAACGCCTAAGCAACCGCACAGCAATGCCCTAGCAACCACTCAAAACACCCTTGCAACCACATACTGTAGCAACATACTAGCAACCACTCAAAACACCTTAACAACTGCAAAGCAATGCCCTAGCAACCACTCAAAACACCCTAGCAACCACATACTGTAACAACATACTAGAAACCACTTAAAATCCCTTAGGAACCACACGGCAATGTCATAGCAACCGCTCAAAACACCCTTACAACAACATACTTACTAGAAACCACTCAAAACACCTATGCAACCACACAGCAATGCCCTAGCATCCACTCAGGACACCCTCGCAACCACATACAGTAGCAACATAGTAGAAACCACTCAAAACACCTTAGCAACTGCACAGCAATGCCCTAGCAACCACTCAGAACACCGTTTTAACCACATACTGTAGCAACATACTAAAACCACTCAAAACACCTTAGCAACCGCATAGAAATGTCCTAACAACCACTCAGAACACCCTAGCAACCACATAGCAACATACTAAAAAACACTCAAAACACCTTAGCAGCCATATAGCAATGCCCTGGCAACCACCCACAACACCCTGACATCATGGCACCGACTGTTGCATGGAAAATTTATTCAGAAAATGTACAAATTTAGATTTTCTATTAAGATTCTACAGACTTTTTACTTTCTTTACATGTCATAATTATAAGTGCCATTTCTGCTTCACAGACCAACATGCCAAAACAAATAACAATCATGCATGTGATTCGAGTCCATGAGTCTAGGCGGCTTACGGTGGCGCACAATTCCATCCAATGACATGACACTTTCACTCCCATGAGAGGCCGAACGAAATACTCACATCATACCATGGTACAAATGGAGACTTCCAGCTCTTCATCTTTTTTATAATAAACAATTCTGATCATACAAAGCCATTTTAATTGTGTCAGGATCCATTAGTTTTGATGCAAACATTTCAGTGCTCTGGTACACCCAGTCCCAAGCTGAATTTACCACAGACAGAGCTCTATCCCTTTCTTAGTCATCTGTGTTGGATTCCCAAGGGGAAACTTTCTGTGAAAAACAGGAAAATTGTGGAACAGTTCAAAGAGGACCCGTGTTAATCAATCCAACAGTTCACAGTTCCCATGGGCATGCAGCGAGGCCCCAAATCAGGGCCCCAACCAATTCTTTGTGCATTCGTAAAAGAGTTTCATTCCTATTTAGTCCTGATTAACGTCTCTGCTCCTCTGACCTCTCTTTTTCTTCAGCCATGAGTGGGCTTTAAAATATTCTCTTATCATAACCTCATACACCTCTAGAGAGCAGACAAGGCCAAGTTTACAGACAGGACAAACATGGACCAGCAATGAAGTTAGGGAATGTGAGAATTCAAAGATTCGCATAGCCATTTCCAATAAAGATGACTAATGTTTAATTTTTTAACAATTTTCAAAGCCTTTAGGAAAATATGTCCACGTAAATTTCGGGAAACCAAGCCATTGGCACCATCAAATGTCCCTGCTTATTTCCTGACTGTGATTCATCAAGACAACTACATTTGAAGAACAATTGTTTCTGCTATTTATTACAGATTTTTTCAATAAATTCGACACATGCAGCACTAACGTCTCTCATAATGTGTTCTCTGTGTTTGGATTGATCAAAAGCGCTCAGATTCAAGCCCTGAAGCTCTGAGAGAGAATTTCGCATATCGACTCAGTTGCTAAATTATTTACAAGAATCCAGACACAATGGAGCAGCATTTGGAGATGTGAGAGTGGCTTTGATTCTCTCTAAAACATCTCTCTGAAATTTGGTATACTTTCAGAATTCCCTTCTATCGCTGCTGCATCTGTCAAAGCATGCTTAAAGTAATATTTAGGGGTTAAATATTCTTTAAGTTCTAATAGAGCTGTTCAGCTTGTAGTCCAAAAACCCGAAAGAGAATTCGCCATGGGTTCCCTCTGGATTTCCCTATGGGGTTTTTATAATGGGGTTTTTGAAGTTATAAGTAAAAGGTCTGTAGTAAACATTACTTGACGATACGTGGACGTTTTGTTCTACGACATAAATTACACACAGTCATACCTCAAACATGAATTTTAAATTTTGAGCTGCCATGTGTTTTTAAAGAAAAGTATGTAGGAAAATCCCAAGGGAACCCATGGATTTCCGTGTTCACCTACAAATTGTCGTCTATGGGGCATGTGTACTGAAGGGCTTTGAAGCAGAAATGTGAAGCTTGTATTTTTGTTAAAGCATTTATGTAAATTATTCAATAAAAATGTTTGAAAATTAAGCTGAAAGGTTCTTTTGGAGTGGGACTACATTTCTAGGCAGATGAACTTTTGGTTTTGCATTAACAACCTAATTATTTTGGGTGGCGTTTGCTGTAGTATTTTACAGATGGACATGTCACGTCTCTTCTTGGTATCCTTCTCCATGTTGTGCGAAAGTTACCAGGTTTACCAGCATTTCAATGGTCACGACATGAGTTGAAAGTTTGGAAATAACTTTACACAGTTACATCACTGTTATTAATACAGTAACAAAAACTATGGAAGTTCTCGCATGAACAGATTTACCCCTAGACTTTCAATTGTAAGTGTATTACTGAAAAAGCATTTTTTGCCTTGTTTTTCGAGTTGAAGTTGTTGCGAGTGCACAACTATAAGAAACTATTCGTATGTTGTTTTCCCTGAAAAATCAATATTTTGAAAAATATTGCAATTGCGATTTGAATTATTAAATTGTCAACAATGTTAATATAAAAAAATTACTAACAAGTTTAAAAAAATAAAAATAATAATTATAC
This sequence comes from Myxocyprinus asiaticus, assembly GCF_019703515.2. Lineage (NCBI taxonomy): Eukaryota > Metazoa > Chordata > Actinopteri > Cypriniformes > Catostomidae > Myxocyprinus > Myxocyprinus asiaticus. The sequence goes on along the minus strand of NC_059392.1, from coordinate 5,792,239 downwards.
CAAGTAAGTCATGGGCAAACATGCTCTTCTGCTTTTATTTTGATGGAACATGAAGGAAGACGTTTGTTTGTAGTTGAGTTCACAGTGGCCGTTTACTGCAGAGAAATGCTTTCATCCACAAAAATCTGATGTTATGGCGTTGCTAAAGATTTGGATAGTAAGTTAGCAGTCAAGCATATTTGTAAACAGAAAATGTGCAATAAGTTAATCTAGAGCGCTGTAAATTTAACATGCTCAGTTTATTAGCCTCACAAGTGCTTTAAGTGTGTGTATAGAAAACAGAGCTGCGCACATACAGTAAGCACAACGAACAGCATGCAGACCGTTTACTTATTTAATTAATTCACAGCCCTTGCAGTTTGATAATCGCACTACCTCATATCGCGATTTCGATTTTATTTCAATTAATCGTTCAGACCTACTAAAAGTCTAAACGTTTGCTCTGCGCCACTTTCAAACCCTGTTTTATTGCCCTGTATGTTTGCGTGGGCAAACGTAGCAACAGTTGCTCATCCAATTGCGTGAGTTTGGGGATGGGATTGCTGATCTAGAAGCAGTCTTACTTTCAATGACCAATTCTGTGGAGAACCTTTTCAAGAAAAAATGGTAAATTCATTCCAAAGCAAATGAACAACCAATTATATATTTCAATTTTGCGGTAAGAACGATTGCCAGCTCTTCGCAACAACATGACGTAGTGTGACGTCTCGGAACGAACCCCAGATGTAAATAAGTGATTCAGTTAAAATAACTGGAGGGGAAATAGGCTTTATCCTCTGAGGTAGACAGAAAATGTTCTTTGCCTGTTTTCCCTTCAAACAAACAAACACATGGGCTGAGTCAGACTCGCCAATTAGTGACGCCACCATGATGAAGGCAGACGTGAGAAAAACGAGGGAATCTAAATATTTGCCTGTGATTCTTTTTGTTTTCACACTGACCTTATTCTGTCTTGACCGCGAGCTATCTCCATTTTATTCCACTGTTTCGTCTGTTGTTTTTCACTTTTGGTATTTTAGGCTTGTTTTTGTTTGCTTTTTGCAAATCTTTCTTCTTCTCCTTAAAGTGATAGTTCCCCCTCAAATGTTTTTATTTTGTCATTATTTACTCACCCTCCCTGTTGTTTCAAACCCGTATGACCTTCTTTCTTCTGTTGAAATGCAAAAGGAGATGCAGTTGCCATACACTTTCACTGCAACTTTTTTCCATACAATGAAAGTAAATGGTGACTGAGACTGTCATTCTGCTTTACGTCTCCTTTTATGCTGTCGTTTATGAATACAAACCCAGATTTGGTAATTAAAACAAAAATGGGTGGACAGTTGACACTATGATGTAGCGATGAAGGGGGGTTGGGGGGCGTCATTGTATTGAATTGAGGTAGATTAAACACTTACGGTTCATTTTGTGACCCCAGAACCGCTCTGTGTCAACACTGCAGCCAAACTACACTAGAATTTATTCAGGACTATAGTCGCTGCTCTAATTCCATACTGCTCTTGTGTTTCATGATGGAATGAACTACAATCCCATGAAGCATTACGAAGGGCTTAATTAAATAAAAAATTATAAAAATAGGAAAACTATTGATTTAAACATTTTGAATGTAAGTATAAAAACAATATATTACAATTTTAATGCAAAATTTTCAGATATTTGCAAATATTGAAGTAGTTTTAGAGTGTAGGGAAACTGACTCTATTGCATTCTTCACAGTGCATCATGGAAATGGGTGGTCGCTGCAGGGCTCTTTTGTCACACTTTGTTCGCCGAGATTCTCTGATTTGGTTTTTTAAATAAAGTTTATTTCAGCAGAAGCATATACCTTCAATTAACAACCTCTAAACACATGGTTGGTCTGTCTTTAAAGGTTTATAAACTAACTTTAAAAATCAATTCACCTATGGAGAAAATGAACAGGATTTTTACATCTGGAACCTGCCTGCTGCGCTCTTTTGGTGGGTGTGGGGGGGGGGGGGGGCAGCTTGTTCTAGAGAGCATTTGATTGGACAAAATTGTGTGTATGCCCCTGATTGTAAGAGGAAGCATCAATATTTTTGGTTTGTATTCCCCGAAGGAGTACACTAGTATATAATGTATATGACCTTAAAGCTAAAAAAAAAAAAAAAAAAAAAAAAAAAGACTTAAAGCATCAGAACTTTTAAGGTTGATTCAATGATGATGTGTTTGAAAAGTGTGGACACACTTATAATGAAATATGACTAAAGCAGCAGAGTTTACTGGTTATTGTGTGTTTAGGTGCTAAACCTTTCTCTCTCTCTCTCTCTCTCTCTCTCTCTCTCTCTCTCTCTCTCTCTCTCTCTCTCTATATATATATATAGAGAGAGAGAGAGAGAGAGAGAGAGAGAGAGTATGTATGTGTATGTGTGGTGTTTAAAAGTGAAACACTGTCAGGCTCTGCTGGTGAGAAAATGAATGACTGCACAATAAGGCCTTGCATGAGGTTACATCACTGACAATGACTGACACTGTGATCCCTGGTGGCACTGGCCATATATATATATATATATATATATATATATATATATATATATATATATATATATATATGCTCAACGAAGGTAAAATAAGAGCATTATTTATGCCACTGCATAATCCAGCATGGTTTGAACAGAAAGAATTCAAAAAATAATTAGTTCATTTTGAAAAGTGTCCAGTTACTGTAGTTATGGATTATGTGTTTTGTCAGATAGATAGATAGATAGATAGATAGATAGATAGATAGATAATTGAATGACAGGCAGACAGACAGACAGACAGACAGATAGATAGATAGATAGATAGATAGATAGATAGATAGATAGATAGATAGATAATTGAATGACAGGCAGACAGACAGACAGACAGACAGATAGATAGATAGATAGATAGATAGATAGATAGATAGATAGATAGATAGATAGATAGATAGATAGATAATTTAATGACAGACAGACAGACAGATAGATAGATAGATAGATAATTTAATGACAGACAGACAGACAGATAGATGGATAGATAGATAGATAGATAATTTAATGACAGACAGACAGACAGACAGATAGATAGACAGAGATAGATAGATAGATAATTTAATGACAGACAGACAGATAGACAGATAGATAGATAGATAGATAGATAGATAGATAGATAGATAGATAGATAGATAATTTAATGACACAGACAGACAGACAGACAGACAGACAGACAGATAGATAGATAGATAGATAGATAGATAGATAGACAGACAGACAGACATACAGATAATGATGTATACACTGTTCTGTAATCCAGTAAATTCAGGCCAGGGATTACTATCTCATCTCTGTTTTACCATCTCTCACATGCTGTGCATCAACTGCTGTATTTGCAGAGATGTTGTGTCTTGAGTGTGTCATAATCCCACCAGACAGCACAAATCACTCGTGTGCACAAATGCTTGCCTCAAATGCAAGAGTGCAAGAGGCAGCGGCGCACTGGTGTGTATAAATGCATCCTGACTTTATCTTGAATTGTAGTGTTTCTAAATGTTCTCAGAAGAAATCTGCACCTCTTTAACTGTAAGTACACTCATTTTTTAGGGAGCCTAATTTATTGACTGATTTTAGACTAACATATGAATAACTGTTATATACTGCGATGTTAATACAATATTGTTAAAGGAAACATTAATCTGTCAATCTATCTGTCTGTCTGTCGTTCTGTCTGTCTGTCTAAGTAAAAGCTAAGACAAAACAAATGACATGATCTTTTCTGAATGACTAATTTCTGTTCAAATCATATTATGCAGTGGCATAATAAATAAAAATCTATATATCTATGAAACTTTATACATCAAATTTTCATGCATTTCTAACTGATTAAATGCACTAGAAATCTGTTTAGCATTGTATTCCATAATTATATGCATTATGTTTTAACGGTGGAATATATTTCAAAATTAATAAAAAAAATTATTTTCACATTTTAGCTTTAATAATACAAATAAAAAGATTGATATTATATTTGTAAATAATTTGGGAAACATTGTCATATGGCAAGTCCTTACCACAATGGTCCAACAACTACTTTTTCTTAAAAAATATAAATTTCTCCTTAAAAAAAAATGAACATTTCTTTAATTCATTAATGTATTTATAAAAGTGATGGAAAATATAAGAGGTTGCGATATGGCTAAACTATACCATAAAAGGATATAATATTATAAAGTTTGTTAATGTTATTAATGAAAAATATTCTAAAGTATTTTATATATGTATATTAGTTGTTGTTGTTGTTGTTGTTGTTGTTGTTGTTTTTTGTTTGTTTTTTTTTGATAGAAGGTTTAATTTAACTGAGCTTTTAGTTAAATTGGGGAGCACTCCCTGCAGAAAAAATAATAAATATAATAATTTGTCACTATACATCCACATATGTGCTTATCTTAAGTATTGGGATGCTCCTGAACACTTAATATTTCTGTATTTTGTAGTCTAAATCCATTCATTTCCAATGGTCTGTCTTTTTAAACCAGGAACACAAAAGTGCAATGAAACCAAATTTTTTTTATGAAAATTATCTAAAAAAAAAAAAAAAATTGTGTTCAGATGCACTGTGTGACTAAAGTCATGGAATTTTATTCCAACTGGATGGAAAAAAAAACCCATCAGAAATACAGTTTTCAGAAAAATAAAAAAAAGTTAATCGGTCAGTTTTGACCGGAACACATTATAAGGGTTAAAAGAAAAAAATATTTAAGTAAATATGTATCAAAACAGACTGTTTTTAACAGAAAGGCAATAATAGATATCCTAAAAACCCAACAGATAAACAGAGAATTAATTTTATTATTATTAATAATAATAATAATAATAATAGTACATTAAGCCAGTGCTGTAGTTTATATCAGAGGTCCTGAATGAAACTCAAGCCTCCTGTAGCAGATACCTGCAGTTACATGATCTGAGGGGCTCAGGTGAACAGAGAGCGGCCCACCTGTCTCACCTGAAAATATGCAAGAGAGCAAGAGGCCAAATTAGATCAGAAGATCACAAGACTGGATCAATAATCTAAAATCAAGCACAATCTGCATTTTTCCTAAATAAATGTCTACAAAATAAGCCAATAAAAATAATGCTTTTTCAATGGTTCTTTATAGCACAACCCTCCTCTTAAACATTTTTGACTGTATAGGATTCTTGAGTTGGCTAGATGGGTCTTTGGAGGTTAAAAAAGTGATTGATGTTATATCATAGTTTCTTCAGATTTTTTTTAAAGCACATGTACTGTATTTTTATCTGAGATGTTTTGGTTCTGCAGAACTGAAATAATGCAGGACAAAGTGAGGCTTTAGAGAGCTTTAGACCTAATCCCACTTTCTCTCTCTCTGTCTTTCCATCTTTCGATGTGAAGATGGAGTAGAAGAGCTCAACTGGGTTTTCCCTCTGTTATCCCTCCAGTAATATTCCAAACGTAAAGAAATAAGCTGGTTTTAACTTCTGCTTTCTGTTTCATTAAATCTGCCATCTGAATCTATATGGACTGGATGTACAGAGTGACATTAACCCTTATAATGTGTTCTGGTCAAAACTGACCGATTAGCTTTTTTTTCTGAAAACTGCATTTCTGATGTTTATTTTATCCAGTTGGAATAAAATTCCATGACTTTTTTCAAACAGGGCACCTGAACACACAAATTTATTTTCATAAAATTGTATTGATTTTATATCACTTTGTTACACCTGTTGTATTCCCGGTCAAAAGTGACCGGCCATTGGAAATGAATGGACTGCACACAAAAAGTCCTCAGACATGTGCACACACACACACACACAACATGTGTTGAGCGCCTTTCCATGTACACTCTTTGAGGAATATTTCAAGATCGACTTATTATGTTATGTTGTGTTTGGGCTCGTTTGAATCGGGATAGTCTGCTGTAAGATACAATATGTCTTTGTCTATGTTATATGTATGTTTCAGGAGGTAATAAGGAAAAACGTGACAAAAAGACACTCCTATTTATCATATTTATGTGTTTGTGGGAATTTCATACATCAAAACTCCCTGCAGTTTGGCCTCTGAGTGAAACAAATTTGCTCATTGCATTTTACTATTTGAGACCTTTCCAACGATACAGAACACATGGCTATCTCATCTTTTTTATGTTTTTACCAACTCTGAATATAATTGTTGTGATAAATTTATTTGTGATATGCAAATTATGAGAAAAAAAAACTGTTCTAATTTGTCAACAAATTAAAAAGCATTATTTAAGAATTTATTGGGATCATCTATTTGCATTGTGAATTCCAGATTCTAAGCTTTAAAATGGCACCTATTTTGTTCAGATCAAGCAAGTGGTTATTATTTATTACATAATTAGTATTGTTTTTTTCTAGCCCGGTATAAGTTCGGTTCAATGAATATATTTTTTAAATATATACAAAAATGAAGTACAAAATCTGTCATAATTACTTCAAGGAAGTTGACTAAAAGATCTAATGAAATATATAATAATAATATATGATAATATATGCAATATGATGTGCTTTATTAACAATCTTAGTGTGCCGGCCATTTTTGACTGGGACACAGTATTAGTACAAAACAAACACAACACAAGGGTTAGGCGAAACAGCACTCATAGCTGAGATAGATCTGATTTTTGTGGTCATAGCTGAGATTGTGAGTCAGATTTTATAATGTATGAAAGCCGAAGGAAATTTGACTGTTTGTACAAAGGATTTTACATGGTCAATGTCACAAATTTGCCTATAATTGATTAGTGACCTAGAAATAATGTAGAATCTCACATATTTCCCATACATTTTCTCATAATCTCTTAATTTAAAATATTTCAGAATTCCACACTTTTCCCATTTATTTCCAGGTTTAAATTAGATTTTGAATCACAGATTTTTAGTGTGGTCTTAATACTTTTAGACCCCATTGTATGGCATCTAACAAAGTTTTCCTATAACTTTTGATGTTACATTATCCATATAGTCATATTTTTATGAATTGATTTAGCTTAGTTTCCAACCTGAGACCTCCAAAATTGCTTTATCTTCTTAGCTCGGTTTATTATGTTGGCTCGACAAAGTCAACATACACCGTGTCCTAACCAGATGCACCGCAACGCCACGCAATAAAAGGTATCTTTTCCATGTTAAAAAGTTTTTGTCCTAACCACCCGTGACACGCGACAGTGACTGGGAATTCTATTTCTGCGACGTCGCGCTGGGCAGGACAGTCAACAAATGGGTCTAAAATTATACTTTTAACATAGAGTCGCCAGATGTCCCATTTTTTCTGGGACAGTCCTGTATTTAAGCACTTTTTCTAGTGTCTTATTCTGAAAAAATCATGTTTTGTCCTCTCCTAAAATTTCTCTGTTGCCTATGCGGCTTTCTCTGTCACGTGAGTATTCTAATCAAAGGTAGCCAAGGATACGGCTTGTAAAACCAATAAAATCACACCGTGTTATTTGAAGTGCATGATTGGATTAAACTATCCAATCACAATCCCCTATCAAAGTTCAAAATCTGACAATGTGCATGCAAGTGAAGGACTTTTTGCTTATCATTCTGTTGTGCACAGCCATAGCTGTAGCTTTGCACATTCATGACCTGAGAAAAGTCTTGCAGGCCAGACTGGAGGAATCATTCATACCCTCTGATATTAAAAAGCAGTTGGATGCCCTGGCTGAAGCTGGTGACATGCGATCGGATGATTTGTTTTGTGCAGTCAGAAACTTTTATTCAGCATTGGTGGATTATCTCCAAAATTGGAGCCGCTCATTGGAGCACACAGAAAATCTTGAGTGGGCCCTACTGAGAGACATCCCAGAGTGGAAAGACATTCAGAGCAGCCTTGAACACTTCTACTTCAGAATCCCCGCCCTCAGTTTGATTGACGAAACCACGCTCTTTAATGAGTGGGCTTGCACGAAAAACATTGTCACTCGTTGGATCACATACGAGTGGAACATGAACAAGACGGCCAAGTCTGAGAGATGGACAGACGTTTTTCATGAGCTGGAGAGCAAGACCATCAATTTCAGAGTCTTAGCCAAGGTCATGGAGTTTGTTTTATGCCTGCCTGGGACATCTGCATCTGTGGAGCGTGTGTTCTCATTAATGAACACAGCATGGACACCGGATAAATCTCGACTCAGTGTAACAGTTATGAAGGCAATGCTTTTCGTACATCTTAAGATAAACTCTTGAAAGACAAGCGCACACTGAGAAAAATTGCTACCAGCGAAAAGTACAAGGTGACAACAGTTACAGATGCGGATGTACCCTCTACTTCGCATTAATCTGCGCCTAGTTAAGGATATGTCAGTTTCATTTTTGTTGGGAGGGGGCTGTCCCATTTTCCATAAGCAGGAATCTGGTCACCCTATTTTAACAGTATATTGCAGCCGGCATATCACTAGCCAGTTCAGAACAATTTGAATTTGGCTGAGGCTGTCACACACCTACCAAATGTTGTGCTTGAGGTCTCATTCTCTTCAGTGAGAGCTCTGTCACACACCCACCGGTTCAGAATGGCAGTGGAGTGACATACCGGCTTCTGACTTTCTCTCCACTTCCCTGTAACATGGAGATCGGCAAAACAACAACAGGAGTAAGGTGTGAACCTAAACCATGTTAATAGACTGAATTTGGAAACGATTTATAATGTAACTTTGCTCTGTGTATGTGTGTGGTTGTGTATTTATCGCCTTTGGGGTTTGCCGTAGAACATGTATCCCCATACGCAGATTCAGTGAGAAAATGAGTTGCGTTCAATAAATCAAACTGTCTGTAATTGCTCTGATTTCTAAATTTTATTGTCAATTATCCTCATTTTAGTGTATGAATATCGCGGTGTCGTGTCTGGTGTGGACAGACAGATAGCTTGTCGCTGGAATCTTATTGCGTCGCGTCTGGTTAGAATGTGTTAGGGTTTTTTCAAAATTCCTAAACCAAAACCAAAAAGTCTTTAACCCTACCAACAGCTTTCAAGCTACATCCACCAAATTTGGCACAGACCTTCAGCTTGTTCTGACTCATGTTGCTACAATTTTTCTAATAGATCGGATTTATGGTTTTTGCATAACAGAGGATCAGTTATGCCCCAAATCCTATAGAATTACATAGACGGAATGTTCAAATGGGCCAAGGCTATTCAAACAAAAACTTTCACAAATTCAAGTGTAAAAAAACCCCCACACAAGGCCTTTAAAACCTTCAAACAATAATAATTAAAAAAAAACTAGTTTAACTTTCAGACAAGGCTTTGAAAAGCCAACATCAAAGATTTTTTTACTTATATAGCTTTATATTTTTATCACCAGTATTAAAAATGTAAAATTCATAACAGCTCTCCTGAAGTGGTTTGCATCTCTTCAAAACCCCCTCAATGTCTGTGCCGTGAAATATTTATCACTTTGCCCTGTCTCTTTTCTCTCCTCTGCCAACAGCTGCCTTTACAATAGCACTTCCCTCCCGGCTCCTACACACACAGTGTCATGTACACATAGACAGACACACACACACACACACTCTCCCCACCTGCGGCTGCTCCTCCGATGACAGACCAACACAGCAGTGATCACACTCGTACAGGTAAGGGACGATTATACTTACCGTTATCTTCCACATTCTTCTTTTTTTAACTTTTCGGTCAGTTTTGAGCAAATTATGACTTTTCAGCTATGAAGTGAAGCTATAGCTAAAGGTTTTTATGATGTGATCTGTATCCTGGCTGAGGTAGCAAGATACGATACACATCCCAACACAACACACATTTGAAAAGCAAACCCAAATGTACCAAATTGTTGGCCTTTGCTGTGGAAACTCTTTATTGTTAATATACTATTTAGTTTGCTAATTTGAGTAAAGTTGGGAACTCAAATACTTATGTTTATCCATGTACTAAGCAAGCCTTCAGACAATAACTGTATCAATTGGCACTGAACATTTGTTTGCACACCTACATGGATATATATGAACATCTCTGAATGCAACCAAACTTGAGCTGTGCCCAGTAAACACAGAACATTACCCAAACGTTAGTGTATGATTACCATTTGATTATTTAATTTTTGGTAAACCAATTCCTAACATTCAAGAAGCATTTTTTTTTTTTTATAACCATAAACTAATATTCCCAGAACTTTGCAAGGACGTTTTGTGTAACAGCTTAATAAGAACTTTATATATTTGGTTATTGTTAGGTTTTATTTTTATAAGCATGAACTAACATTCCCAGAATGTTCTGAGAACCAGATATTGTTAGTTTGGTTAGTTGGGAATTCTAAAAGTTCTAAAATATATATATTTTTAGGTTTTATTTTTGTAACCATAAACTAACATTCTCAGAATATTCTGGGAACCAGATATTGTTAGTTTGGTTAGTTGGAAATTCCTAACATTCTAAAAAAACTTTATTTTTTTAGATTTTATTTTTGTAATTATAAACTAACATTACCAGAATATTCTGGGAACCAGATAATGTTAGTTGGGAATTCTAAAAGTTCTGAAAAATATATATATATATATATATTTAGGTTTTATTTTTGTAACCATAAACCAACACTCTCAGAATCTTCTGGGAACCAGATATTGTTAGTTTGGTTAGTTGGGAATTCTAAAAGTTCTAATATATATGTATATATAGGTTTTATTTTTGTAACCATAAACTAACATTCCCAGAATATTCTGGGAACCAGATATTGTTAGTTAGTAATTCCTAACGTTCTAGGAACAATCTAGTTTTTATAACCATAAACTAACATTCCCAAAACGTTGCAAGTGTGACAACCTAATAAGAACTTACAGTATTTCATCTAATGGTTATTTTATTATTTATTTTTAATATCCCTTAACTAACTATGCTGGGAACCAAAAATTTTTAGTTGGGTGGTTCCTGTTTGTGTTTACACTGGAATACATTTAACACTAAGTGCATAAAACGTCCCATTTGAAGTTTTGTTTCTGTTTTAAGTAAATTTGCAGTGGATGTACAATTTAGTCTGATAATGATCTAACGGAGGACATAATGAATAAAAGACATCATAGACACAACAATACATTGTTCATGCAGCAATACACACTGACCTAAAAAAATATAATGCGGTGCAGCATAAAAACAATATTCAAATTACATTACAATAAAGCAGAATTCATAATAAAGTGTTAAAGTTGATTATTATATCATTATTTAATATATTTAATTACCTCAGCATAATCACCTTCAGTAGATGCATAGTGAAATATGGGCAAATTGTTCTAAAAATAATAATAATAATTTAATTTGGAAAGCCTAACGTTTTTTCACACTTTTGGCTTCTACAGATTCATATACTGTATCATCGATTAAATAAATGTTCCAGGTTTAATACAAGCTAAGCTCAATCGACAGCATTTGTGGCATAACTTTAATGACCACAAAAAATAATTTCTACTCATCCCTCATTTGTTAAAATAAAGAAGAAGCAAAAATCGTGTTACAGTAAAGCACTTACAATGGAGGTGAATGGGGCCAGTCCGTAAACATTAGAATACACACAGTTTCAACAGTATAGCCACAAGACATAAACATTGTACTTGTTAACATGATTTTAGTGTGATAAAATCGCTTACTAACCTTATCTGTGTAAAGTTATATTCAATCGGTAAACCCTGTAATCCCTGGTAAGCTATTTTATTAACACAAAAGCAATGCAGAACAGAAATTTCACCACACTAAATCATGTTAGCATGTATGATGTTTACATCTTGTTGTTATACTTTTGAAATTGTGTATCTGAACATTTATGAACTGGCTTTATTGTGGTCTTGAGTAAGAAACTTAAGGCCCAGGTATACTTCATTTTTGCATGTTCCGGATCGCCTCGCGCCCGGTCGACTGCGTTGTCTTTGTGAGTATACTTTTCTGACCACAAAAGAATAGGAACGCGTTCGACGCATGTGCACTACAACTGCTTTGTGACACTCTTTTCGTGCAGTCAATGGCCAACGCATGAGCGGACGACGCGCACAGACGAGGAACGACTGCGTGAGTCAAGAAAATCTAGGCGGTGCAGTCATGCCACGTGGCTGTGCTGATGACACGTTTTGAGTCACACATACTGTGTGCAGAGGGATCCGCAACGCGCTCACCCAAAGTATGCTTTGGCCTTTAACCTCCGGATGCTCCTGTGGGATTTTAGGGATTGTTGTTAGAGATGTACTGTAAGTTGCCTTAGAGAGAAGCTTCTGTTAATTTCCTACTTTCTTATGTCCTATTCAAACTAATGTATATACAGGCTTTTTTCTCACTGTGTTCCTCTACAGAACCTCCAGGATGCATCTGCTGTTGGTTCTTCCGTTTGTTCTAGAGGTTCAGTCGAGGTCCATGAACCTCAACTTCACCTGCGACTGCACCTGCCATACTGAGCTCAAAACCGCTAACTGCTCCAGCAGCAATTACACACACCTGCCCACGTTCCTTCCACCATTCACAGAACAACTAGACCTGTCCTTCAACCACCTGAAAGCCATCAAGTCCAGAGCATTCCAGAATACCCGAAGAATTCGCATCTTACTTCTAAATGACAATGTGATTAGTGTGCTATCCAAAGGGGCGTTCTCGCTACTGGAGAGTTTGTTGAGACTGGATTTGAGCCGAAACCGAATCTCATCCCTGAGTGAAGGATTTTCATTGGGTCTTGGTTCCCTTCGAGAGCTCTCATTGGCTGAGAACAGATTGACCATCTTGGAGAATAGCTGTTTTGTCCATTTGGACATTTTGCAAAGACTCAACCTGAGTCATAACGGTGTTAAGACAATAAAGATGAGGGCGTTTGGCTCCATGAGTACCCTCCGCCAGGTACAACTCGACTGGAACAATATAACTATTCTGAAAAACGGGATCTTCTCTATGCTACGGAATCTTGAAGTTCTGAATTTAAGACACAACCAGATTAACTGCTTGGACGTTGGAGTACTTTCGCCTTTGATTAGCCTTGCCCTACTGGATCTCACCAACAACAACCTGTCCTCGATTCAATTTAAGACCTTCTTGAGTCTCAACACCTATAGCACGCACATAATGCTTCATGGAAACCCATGGAAGTGTGATTGTGACCTGCAAAGAGTGTTCCGAAAGCTTTGTAACGTCAAACGGCTGTTCCTGGACGACTACGACAATCTCACCTGCTCGAATTTGGATGAAATTCATGGTTACTACACAATGGGTTTAGATACCGAGCTCTGTATCGCAGAAATGGTGACCGTCCTTGTCATTACAATAACGGTGGTTATCACTGTCGTGGCAGCCATCGTTATGGCGGAGAAGAAACGAAAGAATAAGAATAAAGAAAAGCACTGGACAGAGGTCAGCGAGTACTCGTGTGCATCGCAGGATTAAGCAGATTTCTGAACAAATGATTTTAATGTAATTAATCTACACATAGATTATATTAAGTGTATTAAAGGAACATTATCTTCCTCTCTGTCTCACAATTTGTCTATATTTTTTGTAAAATAATTGATGAACGTCGCATGTGAACTCTTCGTGAAGATATGTGTCTGTCCCAGCAGTATATTTATTTAACGTATTAATTGAACAATTATGAAAACAGGTTTTTAAATGTCATTAATTTTACTGAAAATCCCCAATTGACCTCAGAATGGTGGTACTTGTTATTGTCTATCCATCCATCCATCCATCCATGCTAGCAACAACTACATCCCATGTGACTAGCAAGTTATTATTGAAACATCATCAGCATGAGACAGCACACGTCTCCATCGCACACAAATGACGAATAGCAGTAAACATAAACATGGGTGTTTCCCAAACAGCATTTTAGTGCTCTTGAAGGGCACTGCGGGAAGGGGACACCACTCGAACAGTCTTTCCAAATGAAAGTAAGAAAAAAAATTTTTTCAATAAGGGCCCTTCAATACGACTGTTAGCAAAGGGTACATTCATACAGTAATGCCATGCTCCCTTCAGAGTGGCCACATCAAAAGCTCTGACCTTCGGGGTGAGTAGGGCATAGGGATGATCACTTGCGATCCCCACATTCGCATTCAGTCAACTAGACTGACAGAATTTAGCTTAATCATACTGAACTAACCATACATTCAGATCTGAATGTATTTTTGCAATTATAAATGTTAAGAGTTCAAGTAAGTAATATTACTGTATTGCTATTAAAGATGAACGATGTTATTTAACTTTGGAAACCTGACATTGTAAGATAGTTTAGTCCAAAATATATGTATTTTACAGACATAAATATGATGTGAAAATGTACAAAATGTAATCACTGAATCGCTCATCCTATAATTGGAGGTAAATTTCATGTCAACAAAAAGGTACAAAAACAAACTACTTTCTCAATAAAACAACTATTGGTATAAGTGATATAATATTTCTTTAATGTAATATATCTGTTAGTTGTAAAGCTTAAGCATGAAACAACTTTTTGATATTATAAGGGAAAGGATGTTTTTCCTAGTAAGTTTGTGATACTTTCAGCACGGTCACTATTGACAGTAAAAACATTTTTTATCATAAATCTGCCTTAAATATAATTTTGGTAGTTTTAAGAGATGTTATGCAAAACTCTAACCTTTGTGGATGTAAAATATACCTTGAAGGATATCAGAAGCAGCATTCTTGTTAACTGAAATGTAAAAAAACCAAAAAAAAAACAAAACAGGTGTAACATAGTTGACAGTGAAATTAACACAGCTGAAAAAGCAATATCCTGATTTTTTCACCAAATACAATTACACCATTTACATAAGAAGATCTCTGTTTTAACTTGCAAAGGAACAATATCTAGGCAATTTTGTTAAATCAATTAAATGTCCCTTAATCCTTAATCATCTTGATTCACATGCATGTGCACACAGATGCATGAGGGCACACACACACTCAGTGTCCTCTGACACATACAGGCTTAAATTATGACAAAAAACTGATCTATGGAAAATAATCCATTATCATATGGGACATCAGTGGACACAGTAGGGTCACGTCAGCTGTTACCCAAGAGTTGGCCCTAGAATGTAACTTAGTTGACATGTAACATAGTTGACAATTCCCCCATTTTGACTCATAATTTCAATGGTAGGCCGTGCCTGGCCAACCACATGTCATTTTCTTGATGAGGTTAGCAGCAAATTTGAATATATATTTTAGTTAAAATCATAAAAATATTATAAACCATAACAATGTACCCAGCATAGCTGACAGTCAATTAAAATACTCATTGACAATATGCTATTGTAGTTAAAATATAGAAAAAAAAAAAAAAATGAAAGGACACTCGCCATTATGTGTTCAAAATGTCCCCCACAGAAGAAAATGACATCACATGATGCTGGTCACATGGTTTTGTGATACACCATTTTTTAGTTGCAGGGGGGTGTTTGTTTAGTAACATAGTTGACAGAACTTTTGTGGATATGAGTAAATAAGATTTTTTTTATTAAAATGTCAAACTCAATCTAAAAAACACAGTTTTTCTGAAGTGTTTAGAATTTAAAAATAAATAAAAATATAGATAATGTTGACTTTAAAAGTTTTTATTCATTATTTTTTAACTTAAAAGCCACTCACTTCAAAAACGGACAATGCAAAAACTGTCAATTAAGAAACATCATGGCAATTTCAAGCAAAATTAAACATGGGGTGCACAAAATTTGTGTGATATTATAACATGCTTTCCCTTAATGGAAATTGTTAGAAAATATATAATTATCATCAATGGACACTGAGTGTACCCTAAATTATAGAATGAGCCATTTATGGTTTTAATTCAACATTAAACGCTATGTAACGATAATTGGGTGATTCTCACGATTCTTGTAAAGATGTCCTGGTCATATTTAACCCAAATATATTAAAGTAATATATTAAATTACAGAAAATGAACCCTACATTGAGGATCATTTTTTTGCAGTGTGACATTGTTTTCTGGACAAAATGTAACCCCTCAATTCTCATTACTGTAACGCATCTGGATGTTTTAGTTTTCCCATTATTTTCTTTGATGATTCATACAGTCATTTTTTTCACAGTCAGTGATTTTTTACAATTATAATCAGCAAAAATGCAAGGCAGTGCAAACCCAGAGAGCAAAATAGTTTGGGCCGAATTTGGCAACATTTCGGTAGTGAGTTTGGCCCACATACCACATGGAATAATGGTCCAGGATTGGCCCAAAAGTCACTTGCCAAAATTAGATTGGACCCACGACAGAAAGCAGCCAGAAGAGTTGTGATGTATAAACTACAACACATCATTAATTTTTCTATATGTACAATATATATTTGTTCATTTTGATTTTGGAGTAAAATAGGACCAGGCGAGGTTTCATGGGAGTTACCCAATTCAATTTTACTCCTGTTTTCGACCAGCAATCATGGTGAGCTTTATGTTAAAGTCTATTATGTTATGGGCGGGGCTTAAGCAAATAACATTTCAAGCCAGAATGTGTGTTTTAGACCTGTATCCTATTCCCGACTTACTCACCTGGGCAGTGTCGGACTCAAGATGGCGCCGAGTATGGCTGCTGCATTGCGAGATCCAACACAACATTGTAGTTTTTTGTTTGTTTTGTTTACAATTCTTATGTTTTTTGTCTTGGATGTTGTCTGCCTTATTGTCTATGACAGACAAACACTTTTGGACATTGGTTCTGCAATTGCACACTGTAAACCGGTCTTCAAATTCCTCAATGCTGACCCGCTGTTTACAAACACGGTGGCGGAGCCCTTTGTCTGGACAGCCCGGCCGCAGAAACGCAGAAGGAAAAGGGAAATAGAGCCGCCGTTCTCATCAGAGTAAGACGTCACGCAAATCGACCCCCACTACCCAGTATTCTACTGGCAAATGTTCAGTCTCTGGACAACAAGCTCTGCGAGCTGAGAGCGCAGATCTCTTTCCAACGAGAGACGAGGGACTGCTGCATTATCTGCCTTACAGAAACTTGGATGTCTTGGATTCCAGATTCAGCCATCGAACCCGCTGGGTTCTCCGTGCACCGAGCGGACAGAGCGAAAGACCTCTCTGGTAAAAGCAGAGGTGTTGGTGTATGTTTTATGATCAACAAATCCTGGTGTGATCAGAGGAACGTACATTCTATCAAGTCTTTCTGCTCTCCTGATCTGGAATTTCTCATGCTTCTGTGTCGACCATTCTGGTTACTGAGGGAATTCACAGCGGTCATTATCACTGCTGTGTACATCCTGCCACAAGCCGACACAGACCGGGCAGTCAAGGAACTGTATGGGAGTATAAGTGAGCAGGAAACCGCACACTCTGAGGCCGCGTTCATTGTGACCGGGGACTTTCTCAAATCAATCACACCAAAATACCAAAATACCGGGTTTTAGACCATAGCTACTCTCCCTTCTGGGATGGCTACAAATCCCTCCCCTGCCCACCATTTGGCAAATTGGACCACTCTTCCATTCTGCTTCTGCCCGCTTACAGGCAGAAACTGAAACAGGAAGCAACCACCCTCAGAACAATCCAATGCTGGTCGGACCAATCAGATTCTACGCTACAAGACTGTTTTGATCACGCGGACTGGGAGATGTTCCGGTCCGCCTCTGATGACGACATCGAGCTTTACGCTGATAGCGTCATGTGTTTCATCAGAAATTGCGAAGAGGATGTTGTTCCGACCAATACAATACGGATCTATCCGAACCAGAAACCTTGGATTAATAGCGATGTTTGCACGGCACTTAATGCGCGGACCTCCGCTTTTAATTCAGGGAATGCGGAGGAGCATAAACAAGCCAGTTATGCCCGCTGAAAAACTAGCAGAGCAGCAAAACGCCGGTACAGGAACAAGATTGAAGGACAGTTTAACACCACCAACTCTAGAAGCATGTTGCAGGGAATTAACATCATCACGGACTTTAAAGGGAATAAAAACTCCGCCGTGAACACCGCTGCCTCTCTCCCGGATGAGTTAAATACATTTTATGCTCGTTTCGAGGGAAATAACACCGCCCTCGCGGAGAGAGCTCTTGCGGCCGAAGCTAAAGAGGTTAGTTCAATCTCCGTCTCTGTAGCGATCCTTCCGACTGGTGAATATCCGTAAAGCCGTGGGTCCAGACGACATTCCGGGCCACGTCATCAGAATGTGTGCGAACCAACTGGCTGGTGTATTTACAGATATTTTCAACCTTTCCCTCTCTTTGTCTGTAGTCCCCACATGCTTTAAAACATCCACCATTGTGCCTGTACCAAAGCAATCGAAAATCACTTGCTTAAATGACTGGCGTCCTGTTGCTCTGACCCCCATCATCAGCAAATGCTTTGAGAGACTAATTAGAGATTACATCTGCTCTGTGCTGCCTCCCTCACTGGACTCATTGCAGTTTGCTTACCGCAACAACCGCTCCACTGATGATGCCATTGCATCTACACTACACACTGCTCTCTCCCACCTGGAAAAAAGGAACACTTATGTGAGAATGCTGTTTGTAGACTACAGCTCAGCATTCAACACCATAGTGCCCTCCAAGCTAGATGAGAAACTCCGGGCTCTGGGCTTAAACAGCTCACTGTGCAGCTGGATCCTGGACTTCCTGTCAAGCAGATGCCAGGTGGTTAGAATGGGCAGTAACATCTCCTCATCACTGACCCTCAACACTGGAGCCCCACAGGGCTGTGTTCTCAGCCCACTCCTGTATTCCCTGTACACACATGACTGTGTGGCAACACACAGCTCCAATGTCATCATTAAGTTTGCTGATGATATGACGGTGGTAGGTCTGATCACTGACAATGATGAAACAGCCTACAGAGAGGAGGTGCACACTCTGACACACTGGTGTCAGGAGCACAACCTCTCCCTGAACGTCAGCAAGATAAAGGAGCTTGTGGTGGACTTCAGGAGAACTCACATGGTCTGTCCACACTGAGGCCGTTGTGAAGAAGGCTCATCAGCGCCTCTTCTTCCTGAGACGGCTGTGGAAGTTTGGAATGAACTGCCACATCCTCACACGGTTCTACACCAGCACTGTAGAGAGCATCCTGACTGGCTGCATCTCCGCCTGGTACGGCAATAGCACCACCCATAACCGCAAAGCCCTGCAAAGGGTGGTGCAAACTGCCAGACACATCATCAGAGGTGAGCTTCCCTCCTTCCAGGACATATATACCAGGCGGTGTGTGAAAAAAGCTCGGAGGATCATCAGAGACTCCAGCCACCCTAGCCATGGGCTGTTCTCACTGCTACCATCAGGCAGGCGGTATCGCAGCATCAGGACCCGCACCAGCCAACTTCATGACAGCTTCTTCCCCCAAGCAATCAGACTTTTGAACTCTTGATCTCTCACGATCAATATACATCAGCACTGCACTTTATTAATCTTATAATCTTATTATCTCACACTGGACTGTCATAAATTATATTCTTTCTTAACAACACACTGGCAACTGACTATCAACCGACAGCCTGAATGTCAATACAGTACAATACAACCTACTGTACATTTTATACTGTATATACTATATATACTATTTTTTATTGTATAATGTGTATCTATATTGTGTGTATTGTATACTGTACATTGTATGTTATTATCTGTATATTATGTTGTGTGTAATTATGTGTATATTAGATTTTAAATTGTGTTGTGTAAATCTGATGTATATTGTAAATTGGTACATGTGTCATCACTGTCATGACTGCTATGTTGCTCGGAACTGCACCCAAGAATTTCACACACTATTGCACTTGTGTATATGGTTGTGTGACAATAAAAGTGATTTGATTTGATTTGAGGTACTGCAGCATGTCAGATCTACTGTTGACACTGGTCTGGGTTTCGGAGAAAGCAGCGAACATCGCCCGAGCCTATCATCAGGAGGAAACTCTCTTCGGCTAGCTCATCCAGAAGAAATAGGATGTGGAGAGGAATAATGTGTTCGTGGCTGACTTTAAAACCCTGGCAGATGTGCTCGGACAGGAGGTCATCAAACATGACTTTATAAAAAAGGTTTTCATTATTTTTACATTTACAGTACATTTTAGAATTAAAAGTTGTATATGTTAACATTACTTAATGCTTTATGAACTATCAATGAAAAATTTTATATTTATAAATTAAAATTAACTAGTGGTCAACCGATATGGGTTTTTCAATGGCTGATGTGATACCGATATCTAAAGAGCAGGATGGCCCATATAAATGCTGATATAAAGTTAACAGTTCTGTTAATCGTCCAAGCAAACACAGGCCAAATATCGGCTTGGCCGACATATTGGTCTATCACTGTAATTAACCAAGATTTTTTTTTTTTGCATCCAATTTGGAATGCCCAATTCCCAATGTACTTTTTAATAAATATTGGAAAATTACTTGTACATACAAGGAATTTGTCTTGGTGACAGAAGCCTCCAGTGCACAAACAATACAACAAGACATTAAAAGATCCATCATTGGATCTGTTGAACACATGACAGGCCAAAATTTTAAAGAAAGACAAATAGAAGATTAAAAAAAAGATACAAAATATGACTTAATATGATAGCATGATGATTGATTTGAAAAAGGTTATATTATTCTCCAAAACCCTTTTTGCACTTCTGTTTTTGCAGTTTACAACGCAGCCTTTTAAGGTTTAGTAACCGCACAAAGCCATATTGTGATTTCAATCTTAATTCAATCAATCATGCAGCATCAATGGATATCATACCGCTGTCTCAGAAGTCAAAATCTGCTGGTTTCAAAGCATTTTAGATGGTTTCCCTCATCAAGTAGTCAATAGGAAAGTTCCGCTTTCACAACTGTCACATCCGTTATGTCGCTTTTTCCACATTAACATGAGAACAAGATGGAATAGCAATGAATTATTACATGTTCTCAGGAGTGCAAACCCTTTTACATACTGTGGCTATTATTATTTATATATTTATTTGAATTCACAGTTTTTACAGTTTGTTTCTAATTAATTATAAATAAACCATATCTGCGTTTTCATGCTTATTAACGAAATGCTGATGGTTTTAATTTGGTCAATAATTGGCCGATAAATGTCGGCAGCCGATACATCGTGCTTCTCTAGCTAAAACTTTATTATTACTAGTTTTTTACAGTATGTCTCCTGCAGTTTTCAGGCCTTTAATGTCACATCTACAGAGAAGAAACTAACGAGTTAAAAATGAATCAGGTAATGCTTGCATCTAACAGGCTTAATTGTGTGTGACACATAACAGAGTGTTTTCAAATGTCTATCTCAGCTGAACAGATTCAGGTCAGGGTGTTTGAAGATCAGGAGGACACAGCCAGACTGCTCAGAAAAGTTTTAGGAGGGAACATGAGGGTAGCAGAAGCTCTGGCTGTAGCAGTTCATCAGGATGTGACCATCACAGACTTGCAGACTGACGCAATATATATCCCTCTACAGGGCCTGGGGGTGTGGGTGGACCCCATAGGTATGTTTAATTACTAGGGACTTGTGGTTCAGCTGCTCAATCATGAATGACCTGATTGGGAAATCATAATTTTTTGTACATATGATAGATATAGTAATAAATTAAATGAAAAAATAACAATCAGGCAAAAGAGAACTAGACTTCAGAAAGAGTTTGACAGTTCATAATTCGTCTTCATGCTTTTGTGTTTATTCCAGATGGATCGGTCAGTATTTTTGAGGCATTTGGAGCGGCCCTTTCAACCTCAGCAGCTCCCAGCAGGATGAGGTCTAAAAGTTGCGGTCACTAGGGGTCGGTATAGCCAGTCTGAGAGACTGCCTGCGACTGAAGCATGCTGCAATGGAGGGGTGGGTGTACAATACCCCTGCTGAGGGTATTTTAGGACCAGTGAAATGGGCGAATAAACGAGGACTTGTGGCATACAGATCCAAATCTGACCTGAAAACAGTTCTCACTCTGCTGTCAACTATGACCTTATTTTAGCTCTTCACTATTGTGTTTGCAGTGTTATTATTTTACATTGTATTGTATAAAAATTGCATTGTTAAAAATGTTTAAATGTGGTTACATTTATGAAAAAATTGCATTATTATGGTATTATCATGAAAAATGTTTTAAAGCCAAAAACTTTTTTCTAATAATAATAATAATAATAATTATATATATATATATATATATATATATATATATATATATATATATATATATATATGTTCTAAATTAACTGTCTTGTTTTGAATAAATGTAACTTTGTATTAACTGTAAATATGCATTATCTCTGTGCCGACATTGCAGTTTATTTGGTGCTGTAATATTTCTTTAAAATATTATGAAATGTTATATTAATAATATACTTAAATATATCTATATATACAATTTAATATTACTATATAAATATTATAATATAATATAATTAAATATCTATTATTAAAATACTCCTATAATGTGAGAATTTGTTTTTCTTTTTTTTTCAGGTTTTAAAAATGACCTGAATTAAAAAATGCTTTGTAGGGGGCCTGGGTTGCTCAGTGAGTATTGACGCTGACTATCACCCCTGGAGTCGCGAGTTCGAATCCAGGGTGTGCTGAGTGACTCCAGCCAGGTCTTCCAAGCAACCAAATTGACCCAGTTGTTAGGGAGGGTAGAGTCACATGGGGTAACCTCCTTGAGGTCGCGATTAGTGGTTTTCGCTCTCAATGGGGTGCGTGGTAAGATGTGCATGGATCGCGGAGAATAGCATGTGCCTCCTCGTGCTGTGAGTCTCCGCGGTGTCATGCACAATGAGTCGCGTGATAAGATGCATGAATTGATGGTCTCAGAAGCGGTCTCCTTTAAGACTTTACAGTACATGCCCACTGTTATGATTGGCTCTCTGTTCTTGACTGACCTGCTCTCTCTACTTGCCAATTCACTGCTCACCGCTACTGGGCGGGGCTACAGAAGTTATCCGGTAAAGTAGACGTTGATATGTTGTTGTTGAGGTGGAGAGGTTTGTGACATCACAATGTGGAGGAAGCAGAGAATGAGTCGTTTCAACAAATGCTCTTTTTGCAGTGGGGGTGAAGTTCTGAGTTCTGAAACTTAACAGTATGTTTTTATAGTACAATGACCTCTTATATTTCAAAAGATGAGAAAAAATGTGATTCTTCGTGTCATGACCCCTTTAAAATAGAACCTGATATTGACAAAGGACCAAATGGTCACTTAGTTTGGGAGTGAAGAAGTCGTAGCCTTCCATATTTTGAATAGGTTTAGCAGCTCTTCAAACAAAATGCCCACTAGAAGCGCACTTAGGCGATTAATGAGTTTGACAAAGGGGTTTGAGCTTAGAAAACTGCAGCCAGTATGTAAACTGTCTAATGTCAGAACTTGAATACACACTTAGAGATTTATTCAACCAAACAGGATGCAAGTAAAACCAATGGGCCATGGCTCACTCTGTTAAAAGTGTTTTGCTTAGGGAGTGGCCGAAGAAGATACATGATCATTATAGTGTAATGCTTCAATCTGCAACAAAGTGAAACTATTTCATTCATAAAGAGCTAAGGAACAAGATGTTTTTGGCTGTGTAACAAAAGATACACCCAGTTTGCAATGTGGTTCTGTATAATGGCAGGTGGGGCCATTTCATACCTCCCTGATGTGTCTTTGGCTTCTGTGAGATTTTTTTTATACCCATTTATTGTCGTTTCAGGCTCCTCTAAATCATAGTATCAATGTGAATGTACAATAATTAAAAAGCAGAGATGTATGAAATCATCATGTAATTTTAATGTGCTTTTGTTATTTTCCACAGGTCCAAAAAGTAAGACTTCATTAAGATATCAAAGCTTGTAAACATCCTGTTTGTGAAAATGTTTGGACAATTTGTCTTCATTTGATTCAGAACATTCGTTTCGATTCAGAAGATCAAAAACTTTAGAAGATTAATAACTTTATTTTACTTGTAATCGGTAATACAATACATACAACAAACACAATAATATACATTTTATACAAGCGACTATCTATCTCATACATATTGATAATTAACTATTAAATATTCTAATCTAAAAGATAATCTAATTAAATATTCGTATTGCGGGTCTTGATGTTTGTTGTCTTTGTAAGGTGAAATCTTTAATATTCACGAGCTACTTTACCATTGGAAGGATAACGAAGCTTGACCTACTTATTATTCAGATATCAGGTCTTCGCTATTGGACAGTAGCCCCGTGACGTTGCACGGTTTTATTACTATTCATGAGCCATGCCTTCGACTAAGGAAGAGTTTCGATCAACGTCAGCATGACCTAATTAATATTCATGAGGTAGGCTCCACAGTCTGTTTCTGCGCAGGTGAATGCTGTATCATCGCCATCAAGCAATGAAAATGCCTTGACAAGACATCAAATAATCGGGAAATTATCAATTTAGACCACCAGAAAACGGTTCCAAAAATAAAATACATGGGCTGATAATCGGAGATGGAAGGAAACAATAAACTTTTTTATCGAAATTTACCTGCTCCGGAGTGATCAGCGCACCTGCAAACTTTGCGAGACAGGTAAACACACAATGACTGCTTTCATATGTCGGGTTTATGTTTATTTAAATGTATACGCTTAATTTAAGGAAGAACATTCGTTTGATCTGGGGCTTGGTGGATTTTTCTTCTTCATTTCCTGCATTTCAGTATTTCAGATCACTCTTCCTTGTTTTAGTGACTCGGGTTTTTACAGCAAGAAACAGAATACTATGTATATTTTTAGAAATACTTGAATAAGGACTTGATATAGAAGTCATTTAAATGACATATAAAGCCGCATTATAAAGGAAGCGCAGATACTTCCGCAAATGTTGGATAGTTTGTGACAGGCCCACCATACTTCTATGACGTCATTGAGCAAGAAACTAGCCGTACTGTCTGCAAGGTCAAGGTTTAAATGCAAATCAGTGTGCATGTGCTTATCACTCTTTGGCGCCATTTGTGCTTCTTCAAATTTTAATTTTTTAACCAGTTGAGTCATAATGATGATGCAAAGATTTCCAATTGGTTTCCTTCCTCTAACAATTTCAATGCTGTTTCATTCTTCCTTCCTTGATATTTCATTGTCTTGGGAATCTGTATCATTTTCTGTGTTCAAAGTCAACATGAAATCAAAATAGACAGGCACCAACACAGACCCCCACAACTTTGGGGGCGTGTTGAAGCGTGTTTCGCCCAAGGCGCCATACAATCACCATCGACCATCAGTGAACATGTCACACTAAGCGACCAAAAATTGCAGATTTTGCCCTACGACAAGAGAACAATTACAATCTCCAAAAATCATGGCCAAAATTTTACAGGGTGAACCTGGGTTTGCTAAGCCTTCGAAACTCTATGCAAGTGAACACAAATGCTATTGCCACAGTAACTCAAGAACGCATATTAAGTATGTAAAAGATTGGCCAAGTTGTCGAGTTTTTGAATTTTTGTATAGAGTATGTTGTTGGCCTTTTTCAACCTCAACCACCTAGCTCCATTATGATGCGTAACGCCCTTTTTTCACGCTATAGTGAATTTCCAATGGTTAAAATTACACCCGGCAATATTTTTAAATACATCAGATAACAGAATTGAAATGGGTTGCCAACTGTGTTTCATGTTGATTTATTTTTATTTTTTTTTACTGCATTCTGAAGGTTTGTATGTTTAACCCAATTTTAGAAATATCGAGCACCCCAGCCAAAGATGGCAGACGACCATGTAGCCATCCTAAATGACGATGAGGAGGAGTTGAAGAGGAGACACCTTGAGCGTTTCGACCGTCTGTCGCTCGAGATTCAGGCAGACCAAACTGACCCTCCACCTGAAACCAGCACACCAACTCCAGCCCCTCAACACAACATGGGCTGCTGCGAACGATTGTTCCTCCGGATCAACCCTCACCTCCTCATCTCAAAAGTGTTTTATTTCTTCTTCTATGCTGCCTATGGTTCCCTTCATCCCCTGCTTGCTCTGTACTACAAACAGCTTGGGATGAACCCTACCCAAAGTGGTCTCCTAGTCGGAATCCGATATTTCATTGAGTTCTGTAGCGCTCCCTTTTGGGGAATTGTGGCAGATCGTTTCAGGAAAGGTAAAGCAGTCTTATTGTTCTCAGTATTTTGCTGGCTACTTTTCAATGCTGGAATCGGTATTGTGCAACCACCAGACTTGAAATGTCAAGAGGAAAACTTCTTGACAACCACAGCTATGATACCAACTGTCCGACCTACCACATCTAATGAGACATTCTACCTCAATACCAGTTCAATCCCAGCAACCAATATGATGAGACGGCGCCGGAATCTGATTGGACGATCCGCCTCCTTCTCCAGTCTGTCTTTAGTCTACAGGTTCAAACGGGATTCCAACTTGAGTTTCACCATAGCACCTCATGAGTTAGGTAACACAACACAGTCCGACCAAACCATCACCACAACCACTCCACCTAAGCCAAACACGCCCATCTGGACAACAGCCCCACCTAGTACAAACATGACATCCACCAGCACCACTCAAAGCCCCAAAACCACACCAAAACCGCTAGCCCCCGAATACAACGTGGACCAGGTTCATGCAGTTTTCCTGCTGATTCTGCTTGTCATCATCATTGGCGAGTTTTTCAGTGCTCCTGCCATAACAATTGTTGATACGGTATGTAACTCTTTTTTTTCCTCAAAATAAATTCAATTACAAGGCAGAGGTAGCTATGTGATGAGATCATAGACACTGAATCAAATTACGTCAAGTTTCAGCTTGCCATTCTGTCTCGTGCACTGTCGAGCGTTCAACCTTTCAAAGTACACTCTTTTGTCTGCAAGCCCATACTTACATTTTCAACACATGCACAGTTGCACACTACTACAGTTTTGTGATACTTTTAGCAAAGCATGCACTAACAACATCCAAAGACACGGACTGTCCACACATGGACCATGTCTTTGCATGTTGTTGGTGCATCCATGCGTACTCTGCTGGTGACGAAATTTGCATCAAACACACTGTGCGCGAGACATACCTGCATGCGGAAAACCGAAGTATACTTTGGCCTTAAAACTCACAAACAAACAAAGACTATGACAACTTTGATTATGTGGCATATTCCTTTGTGGGCAGGTTTTGTAGCAATTCCAGCACAATTAGATGTAAAAGGGGTATTTGTTGTCTCTAAAATATGTTGATTTGAATTGTTCTAGATGACGTTGCAGTACTTGGGTCCACACCGTGACCGTTACGGTCTTCAGCGAATGTGGGGATCACTTGGCTGGGGTGTCGCCATGCTCTGCATCGGTATCTGGATCGACCACACTAGCACTAACCTTGTCATTGATGACTTGAAGAACTGCTTCATGGAAAATTACAAGAACTACCATATTGCCTTTATTGTGTTTGGCGTTTTAATGGGACTAGCTCTAATTGTTGCCACTCAATTTAAGTTTGACGTTCAGCATCAAACTCAAGAGATGCAAGAAGGAAGTGACATTGGCAACCAGCAACAAGACGCCCAACCGGTTGGTTCTTCTAGATCAGAGAACTCTGAGACCCCAACAAATGTCCAAGCCGGGGAGTTCCACTTCTGGGACTTGATGCGACTGCTGTGTGGTGTACAGTACGGCACTGTGTTATTCGTGGCCTGGTTCATGGGATTCGGCTATGGTTTTGTTTTTACTTTCCTGTACTGGCATTTACAGGACTTAACAGGAACCACCACGCTGTTTGGCATTTGCTCTGTCTTGAGTCACGTGTCAGAGCTTGCTGCGTATTTCACCAGCCACAAATTCATCGAACTGGTGGGACACATCAGGTGAGATTTCTGCAATTCTTTATCAGGTTAGGGGCATTACTATGATGGTTGTTACAGCTAGGGTATACTTCAATTTTCCTCATGCCGTTCCGTCCACACTGTCTGCGGCAGGCGCATGCGCCGACAACAAAAAAAACAAGTGTGCGGCACGGAAACCAAAGTATACTTTATTCTTTTTGGTGTTCTGGGTTGTTGCTACTTGCTAGGTGGTCTTACTAGCCCAAGTCAAAATTGTCCACCCCCAAGTTGAAAGTTGGTTGGTTGTTTGTTGGTCTTGGATAGTTTAAGCTCATCTCCCAGCCTTGCCAAGCTGGTGTTTAGGTGGTTTAGCTTGTCAGCCAGCTGCTCTACCAGCCTAACCAGCTGACAAGTGCCCCAAACCCCTCTAAAACCATGAAAACAAACCAGTGTAACCCTTTTCAGCAGGGTAGACAGCAAGGCAGCTCACTAGGGTTTAGAATGGAGCCATCCACCAGACTTCACACATTTAACCCAGATTTTGTGCTTTTTAACCAAAACTGACCTAGTAATACAGGCCATTTAGAGCAGATACTTGTCCAGGTAACCCAAACCATCTCATTGCACCACATGACTCCAGCTTATTTGAGCAGGTCCTTAAATCAGTGAGTCTTTGTGAGAGTCGGTGTCATGCGACTCTGTAGGTCTGCACTGGGATCAGTGAGTCATTGTTTGTTTGCTTAAAAGGTTTGGTTCATGTCTAGGAGCACAAAGGCTTTTTCTCTCAGTGGTGGCCGAAGTCTCAGATTACACTGCACAGTAGCTGCGCTGTCCACTGTGTGTTTTGTTTACAAAGAGCATAATATTCACTATCTTTTTGCTGTTTGACTATATTTAACAGAAATTGGCAGAATTTAACAGAAATGGTTTGTTTTAAAGGTGAAGTGTGTAATTTCTGCAATACAAGTGTCACCAAATTGAATTGCCAAAATAAGGACTCGCTCCATTGGTTGAGCCAGTGTTGTTGTGTCGGGCTTTGACGGGCTGCTCAAATAGAGAATGGTTTCGAAAGCGCCACAGATTCAGTGTTTATACTTTTTTTGGGAATCAGCCCACCAATGGGTTACTTGTAGCTGTCTCTGCAAATTAAGCTGGAATTGGAGAATGTATTTTAAAGCTCAAGTATGTAACTTTTTCGGTATTAAAATACTTTCTCCAATTCCAGCTTAATATGTAGAGGCAATCATAAGTAAGCAATTTATAGGTTAATTTTCTTGAAAACTGTAAACACTGTCTCTGTGGCGCTTTGAAAATTCCTCTATTTGGTTTGAGCGAACAGTCTCGAGAGACAATAACATTGACTCGGCCAGTAGCGTGAGTTAGGGGTGGGACTATCAGTTTCCTTGACCAACGGCTGTTTGTGGGCGTATTAAGAGAGCTGTTTTGAAAACAATGTTTATTTTTGCAATTCCATTTGTTGGCGCTAGTGCTGCAGAAATTACATACTTCAGCTCGAACATTGAAAGAATTAAACCCTTTACCTTGAAGTGAGCGAGAAAGCCATTTGTGACTGATTGACAGGTTGACAGGTTGCCTTTATCAGTTCAGGCGTTACAGTTTCCTGCAAGAGGCAGTTAAACATCTAGGGTATTTCCTTCAGGTATTTTATAGACACTTCATAAAAAGATGACCTACATAAACTGTGATGATGACTATGGGTTTAAATCTTAACTATATTGCTTGTTCCACATTGTAGAGGAAGTTAAGCTAATGAGTCAACAGGACACACAAATACAGAACTCTATTTAAAATGATAAAGAAAATTATATAGAATAACTGTTTTTGTGGATGAATCTAACAAAGGTTATGTCCAGATCATATTTTACCCAAAATTAAATTTACCAAATATAATATTTTGCATAAATAAAATGATTTTTTTTAATTATTTTTTTTATTTGTGACATTTTCAAGACAACTGAGCATGTTTTCCCTCCCAATTCTCATGTTTTTTAACAGCTTTTTATTTTATTTTATTTTTTTTATGTTTCTGTGTTTCTCTTTTTTTCTTTGTGTCAGAGTTCTGTACATTGGCCTGGCGTGTAATACCGCACGTTACCTCTATATCTCCTACCTTGAGAATGCCTGGACCGTGCTGCCAATGGAAGTATTACAAGGTATAAATGGCCAGTTCTCAAGTTCTCAATTTCAAGAAAAAGCAACTATGGCAATCATTAAAAATACTACGTTTAAGATATGTCTGTGATGTTTGCAGAACAAAACAAGAAAAGTAATTTTAACTACAGACCTAATTTGACTCATAAATACAAAACTGTCATTATAAAGTAAAAGCCCATTCGAAATTCCGGAGGCTCAAAAATGCTGATCGTCTTCCGGGTTTTATGACTACAATCTGAACAGCTCTATTGTCAAATTTACATACACAAAATATCAAATTAACAAAAACTCTCTTTCATCTTATTAGATGAGATGGGCAGTGTGCGAGCAGAAGGGCTGGAAAAGGAAGCCACATTTGGGTTTAGTGTTTAGAAAAGATTGTACAGGGTTTGTTTAAGAACAGGAAGTCAAGTTTGTTCATTGCAGTCGGTTCAACTGCCCTTTCTTGGTACAGAAAACATTCTAAAAGAAACCATTTGTGCATAAGAGAATGTCTCTCTGTAAATGAGATATCATGAATAAAAAGGATATTAAATTTGTCATTGCTGATGCAGTTTTGGACTCGAGTGGAAAGGCAGTTTTCATTTGTGTCCATTTTCATTAAGAAATTTTAGCAGATCACCTAAGACAAAGTTGATACCTAAATGAATCATAATTGAGAACTCAATTAAGCTTTGAAAGAGCAACATGCGAGTAATACAATTTCCCTTGGGCATGTTTGTGACACAGACATTGTTTTGTCTGTCTTTAACTGTTCAAAGAAATGTGAGTTCTTCTGTTATAGTGTTTATTATTAGCGCTCTCTTCACACTTTGTACTTTTAAAGTGATCTGTTCATTCATGTTAAGACACCTTACCACACGTTTTCACGTAATGAGACACATTCGTGCATGTGCATGCTCAGTTATGTGTGTGAAGATTTTTTAATGTCATTGTAAATAAGGTTTGATGGTCCAATTTAGCTTTCGTCTGAATCCACCTTTACATAAGAACCAGACAGCTCATAAAAATGTATTTAATTTGGTAATAGAGGTAAATCGATATATCGGTTTTACCGATTAATCGGTGCCTATAGTTGCTTTTTTAAATTATGGGTTATCTGTTAAAATCTATGCCATTTTATTCCTCCGTGTTCCTCAATCTTTCATCATTGACAATATTCAGCCATATTTTTATCCTCACTTCAATGCATATTTTGTTATTTTGATTAGATAATCAAGTATCTAAATTGAAGCGAGGGCGTGCAAAGAAAAATTTGACTATATGGAAACGTGCCCTGTCAGCACAGATATAATGTCTTGAACTTCATATCTTGAAAATAGTAATAAATATTGTTCCTCATTAAGCCTCATCTGATAAAGTATTTATACACAAAACCATTAATCTGTTGAATATATAGGCTATAAAAAGCTTAATTTGGTTAATTCTTAAATATAAAGCATTGTGATGGAGCCAAGTGTCCGAGTCCCCAGTGTGTTTCGGGCTTATTTATAGTTAAAAGTCCCACGTTATGCACCAAAAATTTTTTTTTCCTGATTGTTATTGGGATTTTGGTTGAACAATAAACTACATATTTATTTATTTATTTTGGACTCTTGTAGCCTCTGTTTATGGGCCGGACTTAGTAAGGAAAGACTAAGAAAATATTATATAAATCGATTTTAAAACCTATCGGCCGATTAATCAGTTATCTGCCTTTTGTAACACCTTAGTTATCGGTATCGGCAAAATCCACTATCGGTCAACCTCTAGTATGTAGATGCATGTTGATATTCTAAACTTTAGCAAATACCAAATACTTTTTGGGGCCACTATACATGTATAAAAATCGAATAGGAAAGACACTTCATAATTATTGGTTATGTTGCCTCTCTATCGTGTACATGTGCAGGTGTGACACATGCGTCCGTATGGGCGGCATGTATCTCGTACCTGAGCGCAGCCGTTCCTCCGGCCCTCCGGACATCTGCTCAGGGCATCCTGCAGGGTCTTCATCTCGGTCTGGGTAGGGGCTGTGGCGCCATGGTGGGCGGCATCTTCGTCAACTACTTTGGTATGAAGTTGAACAATAACGATTGTATTGGTAATTGCATGACATGGATTACAAATGTTGGTCCCTGTCAACGGCTGTCTTGTTTTTCAGGTGCTGCGGAGACATTCAGAGGAATCGGAATGATTTCTCTTGTTATTTTGCTCATTTTTTCATTCATCATGTACATCATTGGGCAGGACAAGAAAAAGGGTGAGGGTGACAATGTCATTCATTGCTTGTTCTTGGAATGTAACTATTTGCAACAAACAGCAATAGAACATAACAGTCTGTTTTTTAAAGAAAAATCCCATTTTCTATAAACCTTTAAAGACAGGCCTTTTGTGAGCTCTGAGGTTGATAATCGATTTTATATGCTTCTGCTGAAGCCATCAGTCCACGTTATTTCAACATAATTAAAAAAAATCATGTTTAACAGCCAAATTCTTGGGACGAACTACACTACCCATGATCCGGCAGAGAAAGATCCACCAATCAGAGAACTGCGGCAAACAAAGCACGCCAAAAGAACTCTGCAGCGACCGCCTACTCGCATGACACACTGTGAATGATGCAATCGAGTCAGTCTCCCTACACCCTCAAACTACCTACATTTTTGCAAATATCTGAAAATTTTGCATTAAAATTTAAATATTTTGTTTCTATATTTATAAGTAACAACTTTAATGTATTTTTTACATACTTTCCATCATTTTTAATTTGATTACTTCATTCACAATGCTTCATAGGATTGTACGTACCCGTGTGGAAAAACAATAAATACGCAGTCTTGTACCTTTTGACTTTTTGTGCGATTTTCAACTACTTTTTTGCTTCGGATTCAAGTTTATAATGTTGAGATTCTCCCTGGAATGCTGGTTGGTTTGGTTTATGGCATAGAAGTCTTGTATAAAGAATTTTATGAAATCCTTATGGAAAAAATGAATGGGAAAAATACTTTCTGGAACCAAGAGAGCTAAAAAAGTAGGCAGGAGAGATAAAGTTTTTCTTACAACATTTCGTAGATTATACATATACATTTGGTAGATAAATATGTGAAATATCGATATTTCTAATACCAGAAAATTTCCATTATTAAGCAAAAGTAGCTACACTACTCATCGTTTAACAAAATAGTTTTTCCAAATTACAAAATATGTAGTGTTCGAAGGTTTTAAAAAAAAAAGAAAAAGAAAAGTTGTTTTTGCCGATTTAATTAACCAAATCTAAACTGATTTTTTTATTTGTTTGAGTAAAGTTTGTTGGAAAAATTGTTGGGCTCGTGGTCCATAGAACTACTGTAGTTAGAACTAGTTTGGTCCATAGAACAAGTTAGAATTATTTTCATTTATTTTATTTTTATTATCATTTTTTTGTTTACCGCAGAGGACAAGATGTTAGCGGAGAACATTCCTATTCCATCCAGTCCTGTACCCATAGCGACCATTGACCTGGTTCAAAACACAACAGACTTGACGACATCCGCTCGACCCGAGCCCAAACTTCACGCCCGGAAAACACGATACCAGGAAGAACAGGAGGATCAGTATAAGCCCGCCTGGGTTCCCTCCGTTTCGCCGTGGGTTACCATCGCTCTCGCCTTCTACCAGATCACAGAGATGGTTGTCATGGCGAAGACACGCCCGCTTGTTGATGTCCAGCCCCTTCAGGTAGCAAAGAGAATAAAAAAAACTATTTTAAAGGATTTTTAATGTGAATATTGAAATAATTGAATGAGTGATTGCTCTTTCCTTCTTTTTCATGCTGTCTATGCAGAAAGGTGAGAATACATCGATTTAGTTGTGAATTATAAACTGTATTCAAATTCATAGTGCCACTCCACCCCCATATACTATATATTTTGAACTTCAAGTCAATGTGAAATTTAAAATTGACTCCATTTAGCTTATTTATATACATTTGTGGTCTTATTCTGCACAATTTGTCAGTGTGTGTTTTTCAAAATAAAAATGTTTGTCTTTGTAATCTTTCATCAAAATGTAATTACTTGCTCCGCCTCTGAAACGATTTTCCTTTTTTGGCTGACATTGTGTATCCTGTCTTACTCGGAAATGTGTCAGACTGCCAAGAATTCATTATGAGGGCTTTTTTGTCCGCACACTTTGAATTTGGGGGGCATTTTTGGTGTCATTTTTTTCCCTCAAGCTCCCCTTAAATTTCTGACCCTGCTTTCTCCTATCACAGCTTATAATGGGTTTTATTTTTTTAGGAAATTGTTTTACTCCACAAACACTTTTGAAGAGATTTTTAACAGTCAACCCTGAATCAGTTTTAGAGTTCTTATTGAAAATAAATGTTAAAAACCCTATATAGTTTTTTTATTTTTTTATCACTTTACCTTTTAAAATATTTTAACTTGTTTTTTGCCATTAAAATAGCCTCGGAATCTGGCATGGCATAAAATCACTAACTAACTAACTAACCCAGCTTATAATGCAGAGACAACTATAAGTAAGATATTCATTGGTTGATTTCCTCAAACTGTAAACACTCTCTCTTTGGCACTATAAAAATTGCTCTTTGTTGACCATCCCGTCCAACCTGACACAACAACATTAGCTCGACAAATGGCGTGAGTTAGGGGCGGGACTATCTGTTTGTTTGATCAATGGCAGAAATGTATTATTGCAATTCTGTTTGGTGACACTAGTGGTGCAGAGATTATACACTTCAGCTTTAAAGTCTTGCCGTGTATGTTTTTGTGCCAAAACTTTCAAGTGTATCTGTCTGTGCCTTCACTGCACGTTGAGAGTAAAAGGTGTTCCGTGTAATGTGTGTCCAAAGAAGAGATCCACACAACCGATTTGTCATTGAATAATGTCTCTTAATACCCTTTCTGTTTTCTATAGTCAGTTGTTGATCAAAAACAAAAAAAAAATAAGCATTAATTCTAATCATGCCTTGCACAAATTAGTTAAAGCCATTCGAGTCTCTCTCATTAACTTGCGCACATTTACAGACGCTCTTTGCAGAAATGCCGGTTTCCTTAAAGAGACCATACCGGATTTTAACACGTGTACAACAAATCAATGTAAATAACTGTATAGTATAAATTATGCAATTAAACAAAAACAAAACAAAAAAAATATTAATTGACTACATGGATTTGTTAATTTTTAAAAAGCCAAAATGTGACCAAATTGATGAAAAGCTTATTAAATCTAATTAGTCAAATTAATATTTTTGTAATGTACCTAGTTATAATGTCCCCTGTATAATTAACAGAAATAGCTGGGAGAGAATTTCTTTCATATGTAAGCAAAAGGGACATTATTACTGAAATATACCCATATGAATCGGAATCTAATCGGGGAATCTGTATCAATACCCAGCCCTAGTAAATATAACAAAGAATAACTTTTAAGGGGCCTGGGTAGCTCAGTGGTAAAAGACGCTGGCTACCACCCCTGGAGTTCGCTTCGCTAGTTCGAATCCCTGGGTGTGCTGAGTGACTCCAGCCAGGTCTCCTATGCAACCAAATTGGCCCAGTTGCTAGGGTGGGTAGAGTCACATGGGATAACCTCCTCGTGGTCGCTATAATGTGGTTCGTTCTCGGTGGGGCGCATGGCGAGTTGAGCGCGGATGCCACGGTGGATGGCATGAAGCCTCCACACGCGCTAGGTCTCCATGGCGACGCGCTCAACAAGCCACGTGATAAGATGCACGGGTTGATGGTCTCAGACGCGGAGGCAACTGGGATTCCTCCTCCGCCACCCGGATTGAGGCGAATTACTACGCCACCACGAGGATTTAAAAGCGCACTGGGAATTGGGCATTCCAAATTGGGTGAAAAAAAGAAAAAAAAAGAAGATTAACTTGTAAACTAAATGTCACATACCATATTATTAAACCGAAGATATAAATGGTGAAATTAAACATTTCTCTGTTCTGTTTTCTCCAGTTATCACACAAACCAGTTAGCCTATTAGCTTAGCATATGCTAGCTTCTTCTCTTAAATTTAATCATATTTTTCCTCACTGTTGCCACCAGCTGATACAGAGGTATGATTGTATTCAATAGAACTTTTACATTCTATAGTAAATAATTTTACAAACTTTTAATTGAATGTTTGTGGTTAGGTGTAGGGTTGCTGTTGGACTCCAAACTAACAGTGTTTGAATGTGACATCCAACTGGTACAAGACATTAGCATTTCGCCTGTTATTTGTGGGGGAACTTACTTGTAGACAGACCCTTCTCAGAATTTTTTTTTAAAATTTAGATGCGCTAAAGGCTGTGTTGAAAACAACTGATCTAAATTCCTGTCTCTATCTTTGCGTATTTCTCTCATTAGGACACAGATGAGGTCCCATCAGACTTCCAAGAAGAAGACCAATCGCCTCCAGTCTTTGACAATGTCATCCAGCAGGAAAGCTATCCCAATAGCCTCCAGTCCCAAGAGGGCCCTGGGACCCAAGGGGCCACAGCACAGCAGCACCTAATGCCTGTATTACCAAGCAACTGAACACCCTCCATTACTGTCACACAACTGATCCATGAACCCAAATGGGGGATTATCTTCACATTTTGACTTCATTTGTATTACCTGTGAAGAGTTTCACATCGAGACATTTTGAAATGGAACTACATGGACATAAAAAAGGAAGATACTTTGCTGTGTAAGTGACCTTTGTATGTATTTTAAATTATTTTCAGGACTTTTGCACAAGCTTTAAATAAAGCCTGTCAGTTTTAAATGAACTTGTGCCTGTGTGTACATTTTGTTTACCTGTAGAGGGCAGCAGTGTACGGTCACTGTGCCAGTATCACACAATTGATAATTGTGAGGAATATAATGAGTGTGTACTGTATATATTCAGTCTTACTGTTTTTCTCTTGTGAAACACTACTATTGGCTGGTTTCACTAGTAATTTTACAGTTGAATTTACAATAAATGGCATTGTAACAGTTGTCTACATAAGCTTTGTATATTATGAATCAAAAATGTTTACTGTTTGGTTGGTGGTTTGCTTTTACACTTTCACCTCTGTGGGTGCATAGATGGAGAGTTTACAGGGGGTTTTTGGTTATATTTTTGTTTTTGCTTCTCCTTTAGAGTGCAACTCATCATAGTCTCATAGACACCATAAATCAGCCTGACCTGATCAAAAATTAGTCAACATATCCCTGATAGCACACATACATCAACCAGACGTCTATTTGATGTGTGTGTTTACATCTGGAAGACATATGTTTCACATTGTTTGCTCATCTGTAATACATCTATAAGACAGATGTCAATAGGTATGTCTTGGATGTCAATAAGACTTTCAGCAGATGTATTTGAGATGTTTATGATTCAGAATGTTTGTAAATCTGATCTTTTTAAGATGTTTAGCAGACGTTAATTAGATTGTGATGCTTTCCAGATGAAAAGACATCTCGGAGATGTACGTGTGCTATCTGGGACACTAATAACTTAACTAAATTTTTCAGTAAATGTTATTTGCTCCGCCTTTTTTTCACAATATTGTAGCTTTTCTAGTAACAAGTTACTTTTTCCAATGAGCGGTTTCACAAAACGCAGATGGTAAATAACCTGTAGCGTCGTGAAGAAAGAATCATTTAAGCGAATCGGTTTCTTTCGGACAATTCATGTAAATGAACAAGTTCATATAAATGATTCCTCGATTCACTTGAACCCCTGCGCACGTAGTAACTTCACTTCTATTTTGAAGCAAAATACTTAGTACATTGCTGCTGTTTATCGATGTGTTTGACTCTTTGATTAAATAATGTGTTTTGTTGTATTTAGGATATATGTTCAACTTAATAATTTCACCTTAATTGACACACTGTTTTTTTATTTTTTGCCAGACAATACTGTTTTGAATCAGAATACTATTTATGTGGCACAAAAACAGTAATAATCTATTTAAAACATAATTATTTTTAATATAATGTGTGTTTGTAGTTCATACAACTATATATTGACTAAATGA
This sequence comes from Myxocyprinus asiaticus, assembly GCF_019703515.2. NCBI lineage: Eukaryota > Metazoa > Chordata > Actinopteri > Cypriniformes > Catostomidae > Myxocyprinus > Myxocyprinus asiaticus. The sequence continues at coordinate 5,754,366 of NC_059392.1, read as the reverse complement.
TGTAAACTATTTATAGAACCTCTGATTTCAGAATTAAATAAGTAGATTGACTATAGATTTGCTACTTAAAGTTATTAGTTGTAGCTTAGGAACCTACAGTTTTAATATAGTTTCCCAACACTGTATATGGTGGCTTCTGTGTAACATTAAGATTGAATGAGATTTCTGGGACCTGAATTACCTGTTTACATTTTTCTCACCACAAAAGAATTGAGTTCTTCCTCTGGAATCAAACACCTTATTTACAGCACACACCCACTCACAGCATGGATTTAATCTCCAGTGGGATTTAGCTGACAACTAACACAATATGCCCTGCAACAGCTTTGCAAAGTGTCAGAATTCAATACATTGCAATTTCTAATGGGGTAATGGTCAAAATTCAACCGTTTATGACCATACAATGATATAAGAAAAACCGTCTAAGGCTTTAAATGTGCTGCAAGTGATTTTTTTTTCACGGAAATGTATGCAAAAAATGTTCCTTACTCCCTGAATCGTGAGATATCTCACCTGTCTCTGTGACGCTTTCTCATTTTGCACATTCTCATAGAATTGTAGTTGCGAATTATTGAGGCTTAATGCCATTTTTATGCCATGTTGTTCATAACAGTTGCCAGTTGAGGGCACTATAATGCTGCTGTTGTTTTTGACAAACGTTTCTCGGTGTCGATCACATTAAAGCTTGTTTGGTATCTTAGAAATGCAGGGTTTTGGAAAGAGCCATTACGTGGCTAATTCAACGGCTCAGTTTATAGAAATTCTAGAATGGCTAAAATTACTTACAAGACCACAAACGTTGTTGGCATGTTAAGCATAATCGGTGTAAGATCGTGCATGTAAACGTGCTCATTATGTTCAGCTAATTTCTAACTTTTTGTATTATTTCTCTATTACAGTTTTAACTAATGTGGCTTGGCTCGGACAAAAGAGAGAAAACAGTATACAGTTAAAAATAATGAGCCTGTTTACATCCACGCCACCGCTAACATAAAATCCGACAAAGCAAGAAAACTGCGGTTTCATGAGATTTGTAATAATTTAGTTATTCGCTGCTTTTGACGTCAAATTATGAAGAGTCATGTGCACAACACTTACGTTCATTGGATAAGCCATTAAGAACGCCGGTAAAGGTGTTTACATGCAATGCAAAATCGGGGTAATGGGTGTAAATCTTCCCGTGTCAATCGGTTTATTCTTAAGCAGTTAATGACCGTACACCGATAAAGGAAAACAGTTTAATGTGTTTACGCGATCACACACACATCGGCATATTATGCATAACTGGTGTTAGAACGTGCATGTAAACATTCTCGTTGTTTGGAATTACGGTAATTATAGGGAACATGTAAGCATGCGTGCCTGGTCCATTTTCACTTTTATTTGAGTATTCTTGTACTGCTCACACAGTAATTGCTCTGTGGCAATTGCTCTTATAATTATAATGGACTTTAAGGTGACAAATGGCAGGCAGGTTTGTTTTGGAAGTGATGAGTCATGAACGGGTCAAGTGTTTTGGAGATATTTATTATATTTATATTATATATAATATATATTTCTGTAGACAGCTGCCGTGCTCACATACTCAAGACAGAGAACTCCAAGGACCATTAGTTGGGATTCTCTGCCTGCTTTTTAATATCCACTGCTACAGTAGATGATAAAATGTATAATTAATTCTACACCAACAAATAGTTCCATGGTTTTCTGGATATGTACAATTTTGTTGAAATTTACCATGGTAGTACCATGATATTCATTGTAGTACCTTGCATGGAGTACTACGTAAACCTTTGCAATCTGCCTCTGAATTTCAACACTGCCTCAAACACTTATCCCACTCAGCAGGCCAAGTGTGGGCAGTTACTGCCTATTTTGTCATTTTGAAACCAAAGATCCAGCCAGAGCACAGGGGTTATTGGGAAAACTTTGGAAGCTGTTGGCCACGACAGGTCTCCACAGGCTAAAGGAACTGTGAGTTTTAAGTTTTGAATTTCATAATACTCTCCAAAATGGCATCATTAGGAGGTCAGTCTATTGGATGTTTATAAAGCCAGAGAATCCCACACCAACATTCTTGAAGATATGAAGATCTTTGGTTCAGTAAAGAACTGTGTAGCAGCTAGTATTGGCAAAGTCCGTTCAGCAAACAAGTCAGTCCACTCAGCGGCAATCTTTGGAACACTCCCGGGCAGCCATTTTCAATGGATAAAGCGGCATAAATCTCCAAATGGTTAAGTTCCCAAACAAGGAACATATTTTCAAATCAGCAGTTACATCTGATAACAATGGTATCATAAATTGTGCTTCTTTATCTCAGATCACGCTAAAAAACTTAATTTTTCAGGCTGGTCCAGCTAATGCGCATGTACTTTCTCGATCTAAAAGGTGATTGGCTCTTTTACCTCTAAGGCGAGACTTCCTTTTCTATATCCACCATATTTGGCGTTCCAATTTCTCCTATTTATTTTAGTACAAGTGCTCCATCTCAGGCTAATCAGGGCTCTTGAGTTGGTTTTGTGGTTCTTTAAAGATTAAAGTTCTTAATGTGGCATAATAGGTTTTTCAATTCAGTGTATTTGTTTTTTGGGTTCTTGAAAGCACCAGATGATTTTCAAACAACCGAACAGAACGTTCTTTGTGAATCTTGAAGGGCCATTCACACACATGCAGCGACTTTATCGCTTGATGTCGCTAGATTCTGTACTGTGAATTCGCCAGTGGGCATTCCTACTGCTGTCCCTCTAACGGCAACCTTTCAAAAACATGTCTTGAGACACCTATTTCAAATCAGCAGTTAAATATTGTAGAATGTAAAAATCGTCACCAGCATTCTGTTCTATTCGTTGGGCTGCGTCTGGTTTTGTTTATTAAAAGAATGCGTTTAGTGTGAACGGCACCTTAATAGACAACACAAAGTGGCTTTGTTAAACTGGTAGCAACAGCAAAATGATAAAAGACACTAATGGTCAATAAAGAGTTACATTTATTATTAATAATACTTGGAATTAGGGCTGGACGACAAAAATGATATCTCAATATTTTTCACAATATTGCTTAATTCAAAATCATTGAGATTGTATTGTGAATATTCTATTACCAAGCAACTTCTCAACTCTGTGGTTTTATTATAGAATGTGTAACGTTACTTGTTCCATCCGAATTTTGAGTTGGAACTGTATGTTTGTAAAAGCATTTTTGGTTCTATTTGGAACTTTTATTTTTAGTAGAGCTTCCTTTGACAAAAATGCCCTTGTATGGTGTTGTTGAATGGCCATCCTGACTTCTGACCCCTCTCTTCAACTTATAAGACTAGTGACATGCCAAGTTAAACAACCGAACATGATACAATTACTGTAAAATGCACTGAATAGCTGGAGGTCACAGAAGAGGTCATATAAATAGAGAGTGACTACTTATTTCATGTAAATGTACAAATTTGTTATGCAGACTGAGCTGGAAAACAAGAAGAGTCATCCTCAGTGATGTGTTCAAAGCAAACATATACTGAAACCACAACTTGGACTGCAGACATTGTTTGAATCATGATTTAGGTAGAGGAATGCCTCAGTGTCCGTTAGTTTTTCCATTTAAAATCACAATTGTGTTACAGTGTAAAAACTGCTCACTTCTTTATTAAACAAGTTTTGCTTTGTTTCAGAACATCGTGCAGTGAATCACTTTGAATTTATGCTTTATTTTCTCTGATATTTCACCCTGATTAATTGAGCCAGGAGTTACTGCCGTTTGGTGGGCGGAGTTGTGGGGGCGGAGCAATGCCTCTAGGGCCTCATTTCTCAAATCTGAAGGGCCAAACATCAAAGGCTCCGAATGATTATCATCATGCACTAATGTGTACTGCATTTCAAAGAGGCGATTTGAGTTTATTATCTTTAATTATGGTGCTATTGTCTAATGAATCCTTTGTCTTTCAGATCTCAGAATTTTCATTGTTCCTCACACAGATTTTTATTCATGAAGAAATGTCACATTGTGAATGTCACATACTAAAGCTTTTATGCCGACATAAAAGTTTTAAAATGTCAAAATAATGGCAGGTAAAAGGTTCCAATGTTTTTCAACCGATTAATTCAGTTCATTTGTCTCGATGGGTCCTTAAAGGTGACAGTAAGTTTAAACATTTTCTTAAAGGGATAGTTCACCCAAAATGAAAATGTCATCATTTACTCACCCTCGTGCCATCCCAGATGTGTATGAATTTCTTTCTTCTGCAGAACACAAACAAAGATTTTTAGAAGAATATCTCAGCTCTGTAAGTCCACACAATGCAAGTGAATGGTGACCAAAAGTTTGAAGCTCAAAAAAGCACAAAGGCAGCATAAAAGTAATCCAAAATTTCATCCAGTGGACAAATACACATCTTCAGAAGAGATATGATAGGTATGGGTGAGAAACAGATCAATATTTAAGCCCTTTTTTTTTCTATAAATCTCTACATTCACCTCCACATTCTTCTCCTTTTGTTTTTGGCTATTCACAGTCTTAGTGCATATCGCCACCTACTGGACAGGGAGGAGAATTTATAGTTAAAAAAAATGTATTTATTAATTATTGATCTATTTCTCACCCACACTTATCATATATCATATCATATTCTGTGTGGACCCACAGAGCTGAGATATTCTTCTAAAAATCTTCGTTTGTGTTCTGCAGAAGAAAAAATGTCATACACATCTGTGATGTCATAAGGGTGAGTAAACAATGATAGAATTTTCATTTTTGGGTGAACTATCCCTTTAATACTACGTGCCTGCCCCGCTAGCACAGCTAATCGGCAAAAAATAAATACAAAATAAATTAAGGAACAAGAAATGCATATTTTCTCAATTTTTGCTAACGTTTATAGCAAAAACGTTGCTGTAAAGTTGTGAGAACGTTACATTATGAGATTTTATAAACCTCACTGTAAACCTTAATAAGTTAGCAGAACTCAAAAATTGTAGGCAGTCAGTACATCGTATTGTTTAATCTAACAAAATCCCAAGTTTAAGATTTTAATTTTATACTACACATGCACTTAATGTGAACTTGAAGTTAACTAGTAATCTTAACTTAAATTTTTCAATTAGAGGAAACAGCTAGAAGTAGCTAGTACAGTGAATGCTAGCAAATTGAATGCATGCTAATTGGTAACTATGATTTGATTAGCAAAATCATTACATCTCTGAGATGTCTGTTTAATAGCGTTTCATCTGAAAAGCAACATATTCTAATTAATGTCTGATATACATCTTAAAAAGATTTGCAAACATTCTCAATCATAAACGTCTTAAAGTTAGCATGAAACGGAAGTTGCGACCGACTTCCGTATTTTTACGTATTTCCGTGTGAAAAAGCTTATCGAACAAGAAAAAAACATGGGGCGGGGATTTGAGTTTATCCATTGGTTGTTGATTGGAATGTGAAAATCTGGGTGTTGCATAGTGGAATAGAGGCAGATCTGAATGCGAGTTTACAGTGGACACACACCCCTACCACCGTGCTGCTTGAGTCAGAGCCGGTTATCTGTGAAATAGAGCAGCGATCTCAACACATTTATGATCAAACTGACAACATAAATGCCCAAGCACATCACGGTCTTTGCTTACGAAGAGGCTGAAGCCACTGAAAAACGAGTGAGTAAAAGATATTATATTTTATACCCTTGTGCGGCCTTCGGGACATTTTTGTATTTTTCATTTTTGTTTTTCACGGCCATTTTGCCAACGGCATAAGTTTTGCCAAAGGTATGTATTTTTTGGGGAATTGTGATATTTCAACCTCAGTTCCTATAATACATCTATAATACACCGTGTACACAAAATAGTTACACTCAGGACCTTCAGGACAAAAATGTCCCCATTGAAACCCTTTAAAACTGCAATATTTGATCCCAGTGCCATAAAATCATGAATTCTGTGATATTATGCTATCATTCCGAAGCCCTGGCTTCAAAATTTACATTTTATATATTTTCCACCAGATGGCGCCATTTTTCTCATGTTTAGCCTATGGAGCAAATACATGCTTTTTTCATATTTTCTGTTTGCTGTATTATAGATCACTGCAGGCCAGCTGAATAAATGATGCAGCTAAAATTGTGTGGGTATGATGGTATGGATGTCAGAGTGTGTTTTGTATGTGTGTATTGACAAATTTGTGTGTGTGTGTGTGTAAAAAACAACAGTGGCATTATGTAAACAAACTGGCATTTAAAGTGTTAAAATCCTGAAAATTAATGAATATTTGTTAGTTGTGTCAGTGAAAGTGGAAAATAAAATTAATATATAATATTTTTATGGCAGTTTTTCTTAAAGACATTTTGCAGATGAGCAAACAACCTAAAAAATACGTCTTCCAGATGTAAACACACACATCATGTAGATGTCTGGGTGATGTACGTGTGCTGTCAGGGTAACTGTTTAAAGTTACAGATTGGCTAATGTTTTTAAAACATACTGCGACCTAACTATATGAGCTATAACTATAGTGATCTTAGCAAGTGGCACTAAATATGGAGACAACAAGAGAATAAAAGGGCGATACATGGAGCTGGAGGTGGGCATTGTTGTGGCTTCAGAGGGGATAGCATGATCTCACTCTCTCTGTCTCTCTCGCCCACACACTCTCCCCCAATTGGCTGTTATTGGCCAGTGAAGGTCAGTGGAGGTGTTCTCGCATGGTGCCAGACATAAGGGGGCTAATGAGTGTATGTGTATGCGGGCGTGTTTGTGTGTGTGTGTGTTTGCGTTGTCGCAACTGCATGTAAATTTATGTCACCTAATCGGTGGTTAAAGCCCCAGCCAGAAATCCATTTCACACTTTGGGGTATTTTGTGGCATCCACAATCTTACAACATGCCAACGGTATGCCACCTAATCCTGCCAAATAAAGCCACGGTGCACAGGATCCAAGCATCGCAGAAAACCTGACATCACCATAGTAATCTGAGAGACTTCATTGAAGGAACATTTATGTTTAAATAATTAGTTTTATTCTATACGAACAAATTCAACAATGCAACTACAATGGATGTACAGTAATATTGCATAGTATTGCCTATGAATGCACATACTCAATATGGTACAAATGTGATATCTTTTATCAGTTGTTTATTTGGAATGAAACAACAGATTGATCTGTGCCGGAATCTGTTTACGAAAGAAATTAAGAAAGTTCTTAGGATAAATTATAAGAAGTTTGTAAGAAGGTATCTAGCTATAAATAACATTCTCAAGAATTCTTTTATAGTAGTTGTAGTAAAAGTATTTTATTCTTAAGAATGTTTTGTGAATCTGGCCCCTGCATGCTGATTAGGCTAGAAACATAACTCTACGCAAGTACACAAGCGCAGTCACGAACGTGTAGTCCTGTTGTACAAACTTGCATTTTTGCATTGCATTTGGTGGTAACAAACCTCAGTACTGAAAGAGGTCGATAAAGTTACCTTCAGTTAGCTAACTGTAAATACGTCGACTTCATCTTTCTCAGCAAGATTCTTGCTCCACCATGACAGTAGTTGACCTGAACGAGAAATCAGACTATAGAAACAGACAGTTTATGCTAATACCAGCCATAGCGCCCCTTGTGGCAACGCTGAGAATACAGCGCATACTTGCGTTACGTTATGAGTTGTGGTTTGACACATTTCAGAACAAAATGACAAATGAAATGGAGCTTTCACAAACCTTCTTAGAGTATATTATGCACTTAGTTTGCATGTCGGAAGAAGTCTTGTAGCAGAAGGATGGCACTTATTTTTTTAAAATATTATGCACACAATTTTCAAAAAAAAAAAAAAAAAAAAGTTTTACACTGAAATGAAGGGAAAGCTGCTCTATTGAAAATACTAAACCAGTACACTTAAAATACATTAATGTCTGAGATGAGAATATACTTACATTGTGTAAAGTCTAACTGATATTCAACACAGTCATCAAAAAGTGATTTGATCACATTGCTATGAAATGTTGAAATGGATTCAGACTTCTAATGGATGTTGTTCACTCAACATGATTTTTACTGCTTGCTAACGCAACACAATTCTTAAGCATTTGGTCTTAATTTCATAGTGTACAACCCTCTATGTTCACTTAATCCAATTGTGTTAGGACTATGTGAATAATATTTGTTGCATCAGTGTTTTGCCGAAACCGGGCAGGGGATTTCCAGTTCCCAACATGCTTTGCATGGAAATGTATTGGAAGTGTTATTTTAATGTATTTCTATTATCAAAATGAAACAAGTAGAAGGGTTGTTAATGTTTAATGTTCTGTCATGTTGAAATTGTGGAGCAGAGTGGAACTAATGATTAAGCTGAGGATGGAAACGTTACCAGTGGGAAGTTGATGTGAATTACTTTTCTCATGAAGCAAATACTATGCAAGCCCATTTCTGCCACATAAATAAATTGTGCTTTGGTAAGTCAAAATTTTGAGATAATTCTTATAAATATATTCTTATAAATTCTTATAATTTTTACTTTTTATTATATCATAATTTTGACTTTTTATCTCATATTTATGACTTTTACTTTATCATAATTCTGACTTTTTTTATCTTATAATTTAGAAATGTATTATTTCATAATTCTGACTTTTATATCATAATTTGACTCTTTTTATCTCGTAATTATGGCTTTTATTATATCCTAACTATTACTTTTTTATCTCATAATTTTGACGTTATAATTGTCACATTTTATATCATAATTATTACTTTTTATCTCATTATTTTGACTTTTTATTTAAAATTATGAATTTGTTTCTCATAATTATAAAAAACAAATAAAAAATTCCAGTGGCGTAAATGTGCCAATAAATGTAAATGTGTCAACAAAATACTGAGGGATCATCGGTATAATGACTGCTTGGGGATCTATAAAATCTCAGTAGCACTATACATGTTATACAGCACAAAAATATTGTATAACATTATGCTAATGTGTTAGCTGCTAGCTAGTAAGTTAACCAAATTCTTTTTTTTCAGTGTGTTAAGCATATTCATTACGTACAGTTTTATAAAAGCAGTGATGTACTACATAAGAAATAATCTACATTCAGCTGATTATTATCGCAAAATAAACCCCAACAGGATTATTTTGTGATAATGACCGACTGACTGTGCATTATGCTACTTATTACATGGCAACTTACAAATAAATAATTAAACTGATATAAAATATTGATTTGAGTTGAAATCACGGAAATTAATATGAGAAGAAAGAGACTGCAGAGTCTCCAGAAACAGCTGAATCCCAGAGTTCTGTAAGGTGTTTATACTGCGAAAATGGCTGTCTGACTGCTGATTATCCCGCTTGTTACAAGACTACTTGCCAGCTAAACAAATAAATGGACATAAAATATTGTTGAAATATAAGCTTACTGTGACAACATTCATAATATAGCACAGCTGATTTTAAATGATCATTTTTTTGTATTTGTCTGGCAATGGACAATGTAAAACCTCCTACTTTTTTAACTGGTTTTGTCTCTCACACTAGTTTATCAAAGCATTATAGACAGAGCTGTCTTCTAGGTGTTCAAGCAAACATTACTGAATTAATCCTGATTATGAGTGTGAAGTTGCATGCTAAAGAAGGAAGAGGTTTTTCTAAGTAACTGTCAGCTTAACCATTAAAAACCGCCAACCCACGCGCACCCTGTCAACAGACCAACCCTGTAATGACAACACCAACTCTAAGCAGGGGGCCCCTTTACACACACACATAACACATAACACAAGATGTGTTTGCATGTCACAAAGGGCCTATGTATATGTGCGTGCGTGTGTGTGTGTGTGTGCACGTGGGTGGCCAAGTGTGTGTGGGAGTATTTAAGTAGTAAGACACGCTTGACTCATATAGGCTCAGATTTTTTACATTCCCCCTCTTTTGTTTATGTTAGAGGTCAACTGTTCCCAGATATTATACTGTAGGAACAAAATCAAGCATACTGTGGCAAAAATGATATGTATACACTGTATATATAAACAGGTATGTAAACAGATATATGTAGCATGGACAGGTCTAAGGGGGGGGGGTCTAGGGGGGCATTGGCCCCCTAAATTTTCCTTGTGCCCCCACCCCCTCCCCTAAAAACTTCTGACACCAGAATCTCACATATTTCTTCTTCATTTTACATTATAATGTTTCCTTATTTTTTTTACATTTTTTTTACATTTTTCAAATTCAGATTTCAAAATGTAGAGATTGTGATTCATGGCACAATGAAAATAAGCAAATTCCCTCAAGAGTCAGAGATACGAGTTATGAAATTCCAGTAAAAGGATGCGTTATCGCTGGCAAGGTGCCGTCACTTGTCATTTTGTCATGAAATACACTTGGAAAAGCTTTGGTTTAGAGGAATAGACCAACATAAAAGAGGGGGGATGACAGCAACGACCACGCACTTCCTCTCAGGGGCTGTTCGCTGTGCCCTTCCCAAAATAGCTCAAGATGCTCAGCAGATGGGAGGTTGTTAATTCGCCCCTTTCTCTAAAGATCCAGCCTGTTAGGTACATGATTATGTTTAATTGTGAAGGTATGCATTGTTTTACTGCTATAATAATCAGATGGGAAAATAGCTTGTGCATTATCAAGGATAGTATGGAAAAAGAAAAAAGAAAAGGCTTCATTTTCCGGGTTCAATACAAGTTAAGCTCGATCGACAACATTTGCGGCATAATCTTGATTATCAAAAAAATTATTTCGACTTGTTCCTCCTTTTCTTTAAAAAAAGCACAAATCTCGGGGCCTGGGTAGCTCAGCGAGTACTGATGCTGACTACCACCCCTGGAGTCGCGAGTTCGAATCCAGGGCATGCTGAGTGACTCCAGCCAGGTCTCCTAAGCAACCAAATTGGCCCAGTTGCTAGGGAGGGTAGAGTCACATGGGGTAACCTCCTCGTGGTCGCTATAATGTGTGGTTCTCGCTCTCGGTGGGGTACGTGGTGAGTTGTGCGTGGATGCCACGGTGGATGGCGTGAAGCCTCCACACGTGCTATGTCTCCGTGGTAATGCGCTCAACAAGTCACATGATAAGATGCGTGGATTGACTGTCTCAGATGCGGAGGCAACTGAGATTCATCCTCCGGATTGAGGTGGGTCACTACGCCACCACGAGGACTTAGAGCACACTGGGAATTGGACATTAAATCTCGGTTACAGCGAGGCACTTACAATGGAGGTCAATGGGGCCAATCTGTAAACGTTAAAATACTGTTTCAGAAGTATAGCAACAAGATGTAAACAGCATGTGACATGATTTGAGTGTGATAAAACGCTTACTAACTTTTTTGTAATGCTATATACAATTACAGCTTCTTTGCCATGATGACAACACTGTAAACCATTAAACCCTAAAACAAATAACTTACATCTCAAATAATACACAAGTTTTAACATAAGAATTCATGGAAGTGTGTTTATAAAATTATAAGCATCACATTTCTGCCTTTAAACCCTCCAAAAGTTGGCCCCATTGACTTCCATTGTAAGTTCCTCGCTGTAACCTCCATTTTATCTTTTTTAAAGAAAAGGAGGGAAGAGTCGGAAGTATTTTTTTTATTATTTTTTTGGTATTTAACTTTGTCACAAATGCTGTCGATTGAGCTTAACTTGTATTGAACCCGGAATATTCCTTTAAAGGTAAGTTACTGTGCTCGATAAAGTGCCTAAAGTTTGCTGAGAGGCAAGATCGTTTTTGCATTAACTGGGTCAGTGTGGGAAAATAAAAGCAAATGCATACTGCAAAAAAAGTGGCTCAAAAATGATTTTACTGGCCACTTTGAATGTACATTTGTTGCTTTGGTGGGCTGGAGCTTTGGTGGTGGGATTTTGTCACCAAGAGATGATGAGTGGGTGAGTGAACATCCTGTGGCATTTAGTGTCTGGGGATGAGAACAATTGTCATCATTATCATACACTTGAAGTCCACACTGTCTGTAAGATGCAGAAATGTCTTAGAAGGCCTTGATCTGCAGCATGACAGCAAATTAATTTTTGAAAACCAGAATGAAACAAAACTTGGTCCTACTTTACACCTGTGCCCATGTTATTTTTGAAATTATGGTGAGTTCAGGTAAATTGGCCCCCCTTTTGACACTCATTAATGTCAGAAATATTTACCAATCTACCTAAATATTACCCATAAGTGTGCCTCAAATAATGCAGATGAATTATGTACTACTTCTTTCATTTTTGGCGATTCGCATTCTTCCTGCATATCGCCACCTACTGGGCAGGGAGGAGAATTAATAGTAAAAAAAGGACTTAAATATTGATCTGTTTCTCCCCTACACTTATCATATCTCTTCTGAAGACATGGATTTAACCACTGGAGTCATATGAATTACTTTTATGCTGATTTTATGTGATTTTTGGAGCTTCAAAGGTCTGGCCACCATTCACTTGCATTGTATGGACCAGCATAGCTTAAATATTCTTCTAAAAATCTTCATTTGTGTTCAGCAAAGGAAAGACATACACATCTGGGATGGCATAAGGGTGAGTAAATAATGAGAGACTTTTCATTTTACGTGAACTGTCCCTTTAATTGCACAGGCAAATACTGAGTACTAATATGTAGTCAACTGAATATTTTATGGATAGTCAGTCATTTCTGACAGGAAATGTTTGAGATGGCACAATGCAATGCATTAGGGTGACTGTCGCGAAACCTGTCAAGAAAATGTCCTGGTCATATTTAACCAACATCAATGTTGATTCGTTTCACGTCTAGAAAAAAGCACCGAATAACCGATTCATATTCCTCAATATGTCATGAATGTTTGTATTTCATATCCGTGTGACAGTTCAGGTCCCCCCGATCAGCAGCAGCATCATCACCGCCCGCGTGCGCGCTTTCTCTCTCGGTATTCCGTCCCACGCGCGCAGAGCCTCCCACACAAGGATTTGCGTCAAGCCGGCGCGTGGGAGTAAGATAGCAATGCAGTTTACATCGGAATATCCCAGCAGAAGAGCAGAGAGAGCGATAGAGAGAGAGAGACAGCAGAGATGAGCGCTCACCGGACTTTCTCTCCAGCGCGAGAGGAGCAGCGCAGTCCCGAGACAACGGCGAGCACTGGGAGTAGTCGCGCGCAGCAGCTTCGGAAGAGAGGTACGTAAAAAAAAAACACACCCACAAAAAAAAAAAAAAAACAAGCAATAATAAACATTGCATTTATTACCACACAAAGGGGGAGGGTGGACTGTTAAAGCATACATAATTGAGCTGATTAGTTGTAATATAGTCTAAATATGAGTTATTTGCATGCAATGACATATTAGTGGTTGCCAAAGCATGTGAAGCAATAGTTTGAGATCTTCTCAGGTGAGTTGGCAGGTTGGTGCCTGTCTATGCCTGTATGAAAAGTATTAATGCATTGCTGTTTTTCCAAGACTATAGATTTATATGTGACAGCCTGCAGTTGCATTGTAAAAGTGGTGGTGTGGTGTGGTGGTTAAACATCTAGTCTAAAATTAAGACATCGTAGGTTCGAACTGTGCGAACTGTAATCCATAAAGCCTAATTCCAAGTCACTTTGAATGAAAACATTTGTTAAATCACAACTTTATGGTGAAGTGCTTATTTTTCCCAACGTTTGTAATGTTTTCGATGTTAAAATACTTTCTTCAGTCCAAGCTTAATATGCAGGGACAACTACTATTACGCCATTCCTAGGTTGATTCCCCCAGAAAATGTTTGTTTGAACAGCCTGACACAGCAACATTGGCTCAACCAATGGCAAGAGTTTAACGCAGGGCTGCCTGTTAGTCCGAGTGTTGGGGAAACCTTTTTGAAAACAGTCATTATTTACACAATTTCGCGTGACGCCAAAGGCTGAAACACTCTATGCAAGTACGTGAATGCCGACATTTCTAGCTTAATTTTGTGCATAGTTTCGTTCCAAAATGTGTCAGACCGCAATTTATAGCGCAACGCAAGTACGCGTTGCATTCTCAACGTTGCCACAAGAGGCGCTATGTCGGACATTAGCATGAAATATCCGCTTCTATGGTGAGTTTTCTCTTTCAAATCAACTACTGTCATGGCGGAGCAACAGTTTGAAGAGATATTTAGCAACTTACCTAAATAATAATAAATCCAATTTAATGGCATAGACTTTTGAAGGGAACTCTATTGCCCCATTGAGTACTGAGGTTTGTTACCGTTGCAAGAACGCATGTTAAGCATGTTCAACCGGACCGCATGTTTGCCAACCGCTAGCATCTGCATGCGCGTTCTTAAAGTAGGTTTGTTTGCGTGATCCGACGTGTCAACGTCTTGCTTAACCAATGGTGTGAGTTTGAGTCAGACTCAGGAGTGTCTGTTTGCTCGAAAAATTAAAGTTGGGGGAGTGTTTGGGAAACCTGTTCAGAAACAATTTTTGCAATTTCGTTTTGTCCACTTGTGGCCCACAAATAGCACAATTCCTCTTGAAACGTTTTAGATAGCAAGACTAGTTTGAAAGGAGTATGTTATATTTTCTTCTTATTTTGATGTTGTGTTTGCATGTTTGTAGCCATGTCACTACTGTTGCCACGTTCTTTGGGAGAACTGCAACTACACAGAATCCTACAAAGGGCAAATCTGCTTTGCTACTATGAAGCCTTCATCCAGCAGGGCGGCGATGATGTGCAACAACTCTGTGAGGCTGGAGAGGAAGAATTCCTCGAGATTATGGCCCTCGTCGGAATGGCAACCAAACCCCTCCATGTACGACGACTACAGAAAGCTCTTCGCGATTGGGTCACCAACCCTTCCCTCTTCAACCAACCATTGACGTCACTCCCCGTTTGCAGTATACCGGTTTACAAGCTTCCCGAAGGCTCACCGGGGGTTCACAATAACGGGCAACAGAACCAGCTCATGGTTCCCAGGGCGTTATTACCCACAAGTCCCAGTCCAGGAAGACTGGATCTAAGCAGGGATGGGACGCCTGGGTGTTCGCCATTACAGGGGGCTAATGAGAGTCGTTTCTGGGGTAGCGAAAGCGAGCATAGCTTATCACCATCAGGAGCCTGTTCTCCTTGTTCTTCTCAAGATGCACTTGATATTCTCGATTTGGCCGCTGTCCAGTGCGTAACAGAATGTGTGGAGAGAATCGCCCAAACATTGCCCAAGAGTGACCCCACAGAAATCAGAGAACAAGTCCGTGCCAATAAGAAACTAAGCAAGATGATCGGGCACATCTGCGAGATGAACGAAGACGACCCGCAGAAGGAGGTGGAGATTCGGAAGTACAGCGCCATCTATGGCCGGTTTGATTCGAAGAGGAGAGACGGACGGCAGCTTACGATGCACGAGGTTGGCATTTGGTTTGTTTTTGTAAGCTTAAATATTAATAGGTGATAGATCAATATGATGACCAGGGCGATTCATTGACCGATATTTGACAAGATTATCGGCATCGGCA
Organism: Myxocyprinus asiaticus; assembly: GCF_019703515.2. Lineage (NCBI taxonomy): Eukaryota > Metazoa > Chordata > Actinopteri > Cypriniformes > Catostomidae > Myxocyprinus > Myxocyprinus asiaticus. The sequence goes on along the minus strand of NC_059392.1, from coordinate 5,738,950 downwards.
TTCTACCAACAGACTTGTCAATGGATAGTTTGCATTTACCCTTTCAAAAGATTTTTAGTATACATCTTATTTGCAATTAATAAATTGTATATTAAATATATCAGCTATATTTCGGCCATCTGCGACCCTGCTGAGATGTCAGTATTGGTCAGCCATTAAAAAGCTCATATCGGTCAACCAGTATTAGATATCAGATATTATTCTAGAAAGTTTGAAACACTGTCAACAGCATCTGTTTTATTTTGTCGATTCCCACAGAAATGTTTTTTGACTCATATGTTTGTTTTCACAAATTTAGGGATGAGTCAAAATTATTTTCTGTGGTTATCAATGATGTGACGCTCTTTTTTTTATTTTTATTTTTTTAGATCTATTAAAAAAAAAATATATATATATATATATATATATATATATATATATATATATATATATATATATATATTTTATTTTTATTTTTTTATTATAATTATTATTTATTTTATATTTTTTTATAATTTTCATTTTAAAATATATTATTTAAAGTAAAAAATGTCATGTGGTGTAGCCGTCCAAAGACAGAAAAAATCAAAGTCTCATTAAAAGCTGAAATTCTTGAAAAAATAAATGTTGTCATGAGTAGTGCAGAATAATCATTTATTATTATTTCTTTAAAATTGTATTAAAATTTGAAAAACTTTTGTCCGCCAAATCAAAGTCAGGAGGTGTAGCCAACATGTAAATAGCCATTTTGTTGTTTATGTTGACAAAAACCATAAAATAGAGAAGACCCCTTTAGATGCTCAAGACGTAGTTTAAAAAAAATATCCAATAGTTTGACATTTTTATAAAAAGGCACATTTTGTTGAGGTCATGTGGTGCAACCCTAGGAAAAAGTCTTGATATTCTTGTCTCAAAAATTCATGATATTTGTTAAAAATATTTTTTACCTTGAAAAATGTGTTTGAAAACTTTTTTGTAATTAATGATTAAGTACTCATGTATTCAAGGTGCAAGGAAAGTTTTTTAATACCATTTACTTGATGGTTACACCATATGACATTTTTGAGTCATTAAATATTTTTATGTATTTTTTTGTAGAAAATGCTATAAATTTTGTTATTATTATTATTATTATTAATATTTAAAAAAAAACACAATGGACACAAAGATTACATTATTACAAACTTGTCATGTGTGTTTTAAACTAGATTTGAAAAAGATTTCTCATTTTTATCATTTTGGACAACCTTCTTTGTCGATGACCCAATCGACAATTAACACAGATGCTGTTAATTATCTCTGCAAATACTTTTAAAATGAGTTTTTACTATCACATTACATGTTAAATATTACTTAGCTCTTGTGATATCTAATTAGTACAATGCTTATGAGCTGAATGACAAACATAATAGTAATTTATTGCTTATTTTGATTTTTGTAGCTAACAGTGAATGAGGCTTCTGCTCAGCTG